>NW_011492699.1:47471-53236 GCF_000754665.1 Bison bison bison
GATGCTACTCTCTCAATTCATCCCACCTTATCCCTCCCACTCTGTGTCCAAAAGTCTGTTCTCCAAAAGAGACAGGAAATTCTGATGCATGCTATAGTGTGGAGGAACACTGAGGACATTATGGTCAGTGACATAATCCAGTCACAAAAAAACATGCTATGATTCCATGTCCATGAAGTACTGAGAGGAGTCAACTTCTTAGAGACAAAGTAGAATGGTGGTTTGTCAGGGGCTCGAATGAAGGGTGAAACTGGGAGTTACTGTTAAATGGAGACATGGTTTTAGTTTTCTTCTTAGGAAAGAAGAGAAAAAAGAGGTGAAAAGAGTTCTTAAGGTTGGTTGTACGACAATATAAATATATCTAACATCACTGAACTGTAGACTTAAAAATGGTTAAGATGGCAAATTTTAAGCTATATATAATTTACCACCATATTTAAAATTTACTGCCCATAAGAAGAAATAGAGCCAAATCACAGTTTCTGGGTTAGCAAATCAATGGTGACTTAACATAAATCAGCACACAGCCCTCCTCTGAGGACACCAAAATCCATGGATGCTCAAGATCCTTACAGTCACTGGGGCATCCACAGAGGAGGAACCTGCAGAATCCGAGGGTCAACACTACAGAGGAGACTGGCATCAGTGGTCCTCACAGCATAAACCCTGATCCAAGGGGAACTTTGATGTTGTTTGAGCGCCAGTCAAAAAAAAAATGAGTCAGAATCTCCATGGTCTGATCCAACCCCCTGCACCACCAATTCCCACATAAACCTGACAACTCCCACTCCTGTTTTCATCTGGAAAATGAGTCTCTCCACCCTCAGTCAGGAGCCGGGCTGACCCCCTCCACTCTGGGATTGCAGAGGTCTCTTTGGGAGGATGTGAATTCAGCACCCAGTCTCCTACAGAAGAGGGTGACCCAAGACTTACTGGATTCTTGGGGCAGAGCCTGGAGCACTGGATCAGTCAGGGAGGCTGAGGTTCATTCATGCAGGACTGGAGCTGAGACATCTCTAAGGATCAAAGCAGAGAGCCTTGAGCACAGAAGACTGCCCTTACCCCCTGCATTGGTAGGGTGGAGATGAGGCTGGGTGGGCGGGGTACATCTACCATGTCACTATCAGCCTTGACCCTTCTGTGGTTACTCTCAGGGAGTGGTTCTGAGAGGGTTTTTTTTTTCCTTCTTTTTTTTAAAATTTTATGTTATTACTCATAACATGAAATTGACCATTTTAACCATCTTTAAGTGTCCAAGAGGACTTCCCTGGTGGCTCAGATGGTAAAATGTTTTCCTACAATGGGGGAGACCCAGGTTCAGTTTCTGGGTTGGAAAAATCCCCTGGAGAAGAAAATGGCAACCCACTCCAGTACTCTTCCCTGGATGGAGGAGCCTGGTAGGCTACAGTCCATGGGGTCGCAAAGAGTTGGACATAACTGAACGACTTCACTTTCACTTTCAAGTGTCCATTTCAGCAGAAATAAGTACCTTTGCATTTTTTGCAACCAAACTCCAGAACTTTTTTCGCCTTGCAAAATAGCAACTCTGGCCATTCAGTAATAATCCTGCCTTTCTCCTTTCTGAGTTCCTGACAATCGTTGTCCTACTTTTTCTAAATCTGAGCACTTCGGGTGCCTCATTTCAGTGGAATCAAACTTTATTTATCCTTTCCTGTCAGGATTATTTTGCTTAGTAGAATGTGCTAGATTCTTCTATGTTGTAGCATGGGTTATATTCTTCTCCTTTTTAATGCTGAATAATACTCCAGTATATGCACATACCACAGGAACTTAGCGATTCTTTGATCAGTGGATACTTGGGTTGCTTTCATGTTTTAGTTATTGTGAACAATGCTGCTGTGAACAAGGATGTAGAAATATCTGTTCCAGAGTGTGCTTTCAATTCTCTGGGTACAGCCTCAAAGGTAGAATTGCTGGATCATAAGGTTCTAACATTTTTATATCCTGTGATGGAGAAGATGTTCACATATTGAATGGGGAAGTCATTTTGGCTTATCCATGGTTCAGGCTGCACTGTGTGTGAACTAAGACAGTCTGTTCAACTCTCACAGCACATCTTTAACCCTGAGGTAAAGAACATCTGTTTTGAAGTTAAGAACGAAGAACTCCCTTCTCATGGCATCCATGTTAACACTCCCTGGAAGATAAAGTTCCCTTCCCAGACACCAGGGTCCTACTGTCTCACTGTCTATGTACTACGTCTGTTTCTTTTGAAACTTTAAGGAGTACACCCTGTCATGTTGATGTATGTGCTTCGTTTGGATGAGGTATAAGATTGTGCTTCAATGGAGCAGTTCCCCAGAGCTATCTGAGAGGGTGCCCCCAAGCTATAGCCCTCCGTTTGGGTCAAATAAAACTTTCCTATTTCTCTTGTGTTTCTTGATTATTTTCCTGGACAGTGGAATTCATTGATCAGCAAGAACACTGAAGTAGAAAGAGTGTAAAACTAGGGGACCCAGCTCACAACCCTCCTCCCTCCCAGTAATTAATTGATTTGTTTTGGTTGCACTAGGACTTTGTTGCTGTGCACTGTCTTTTTCCAGCTGCAGTGAGTGGGGCTGCTCTCTAGCTGTCATGCACTCTGTAGCTGCATTGTATGGGCTTATCACTGCAGTTGCTTTAGCCATAGACTGCCTTTACTTAGTGGCTAAGTCTTGTCTGATTCTTTCATGACCCCATGGACTGTAGCCAACCAGGCTCCAAAATCCATGAGATTCTCCAGGCAATAATATTGGAGTGGGTTGCCATTTCCACCTCCAGGAGATCTTCCCAACCCAGGGGTGAAACCCACATTTCTTGAATTGACAGGCAGATTCTTTACTGTTGACTCACCAGGGAAACCCAATCATAGACATGGCTTTAAAATCTAATTTTCCACTCCAAGTAGTTTAACAATATTATTTTTCCCAATCAAATACTGTTGTCTCCCTTTAATAATTTTTGGTAAATAAAAAGTTCCCTATCTTGGGTCATGTAAATTATTACATGTATGTGTGAGTCTTTTGTTATGCAGCTCATGAAATATAGCTGAGCACTTATTGTATTCCAGACACTGTTTTAGGTGCTACAAAGCAAATGGTAGTCAGAATTGTGATGGGAGGGAATCTATCTCCCCACTTTCAAATTCATATATTGAAGTACTAAACCCTAGGACCTTGGAATATGGCTCTATTTGGTGGTGAGAGGGTAACAGGCAGGAAGGCCAGGGGTCTCCAAATGGAGGAAATAGGCTGAAAGTGTCAGACATTTTTTTTAAATCTCTCTTTTAAGTGGCAGGAGGAAACAAACTACAAGTGTCAGATGTTTTTCCCCCTTCTTTATGCAAATTTAAAAGGAGGTTTCTTTTAAAAATCCTGTGTGCCATGACAACACCTTGTTCTACCTGAACTTAACTTTTCTCAAACCTTGAGCTAACCAATGCATTTTTCTTATGGAAATGTTTTTCTTACATATGTTAATGAACTATGTATTTACCTTAAACTCTTTCTTTCTTTAAGTCAGTTCCAGCTAAGACTCAGAACCGATCATGGCTCAGCAAACCAATATATTTTACTCACACAAGTATTCTCCTATGTTAATGAAGCTATATATTTGTTTGGAGACTCCCTTTCTTCAAGATTCATGTCAATTGCTTTATGGCCCAGGATGACTCACATTGTGCCAATGTTATCTCAAAATGTATTTTGTGAGTGAGGGGCCTGGTACCACTCTCAGTTTTGTGACATTTCCTTTCTCTAATTAGCAGCCTGCTAGTAGCTATATCACTTCCTGCTAAAGACTAGCAGGGGGTCACTCTTTCTGCTCCCTTCTGATGTCTACGTCAGAAGCTCTGTCTATTTCTTTTATACTTTATTAAAACTTTATCACACAAAAGCTCTGAGCGATCAAGCCTCGTCACTGGCCTGGGATGGAATTCCTCTCCTCCAGAGGCCAAGAATCCTGGCATCTTTCATGATTCAGCAACAACCTTTCAGTGGTAGGGCCTTAAAGAGATAATGAAGATTCTATGAGGTCATCAGGATGGGACCTAAGTCATATAGAATATGACTATGCTTTTTGTGTGTGTTAGTTGCTCAGTCTTGTCTGACTCACTGTAAGCCTATGGACTGTAGCCTGTCAGGCTCTCTGTCCATGGGATTCTCCAGGCAAGAATACTGGAATGGGTTTCCAATTCTTTCTCCAGGGTATCTTCCCAATGCAGGGATCCAATCAGGTCTCTTGCATTGCTGGCCAATTCTTTACTGTTAGGTAGCTAGAATAGGAAAAAGGAGTCCAGAATGGCAGTGGCTAAAAGACAAGGAAGGGAAAAGCCCACGAAAATAGAACAAAGGAAGGTCCAAGGACTGGAACGAGAACCTCTGGTAGAACAACCAGCCCTCCTGGCTAGCCCAGTTTACAAAGGGCAGGCTCAGAGGAGATGAGACAAATGTATAAAAAGAGGAGCCAAAATTGAGCCAGGGGCTTCTCTTCTCTTCACGTCTTTTGGATCGATCTGCCCTCATGCCTCAAGGATGTAGTTCCCTTTGCTTTCTGAGCTGTAACAAGGAGCTATAACACTGGTCCGCCGAATAAATTATGTGGTGCTAAAACACTGGTCTGTCTGAGGAAATTTACACAGGGCTGTAACACTCGTCTGTCTGTTGCTTCAAATTTTTGTCACAACGAGACAGAACCGAGGAAATTAAAAACTCCCTTGACATATATGGTGCCATGACTCAGGTTTAACCTGGCTGAAACAACCCCAGCTCGGGCCTGTGGAGCAGAGGCCAACACAGCAGAAGCCCAACTTGGCAAAAGCTCCTGCGTGAAAGCTGATCGGGAAGAAAACCCAGCACAGCGGAAATGAAAAGAAGCCAAGCATTGTGGAAACCAGGACAGCAAAAATAAACGCAACAGAAAGCTCACATGGCTCAGTCTCAGATTCCAGAAGACCTCCGGTTAAGGTAAGAGTTCCTTGGTCCTATGACTGGAAGGACATACGGCTAACAAAATCTTGATTTTTTTACAGTCACTTGTTTCTTGTTTCCTCAAACCCCCGATGAACAGACAAGTGGCAGTGGGTGCAAATGAGGTACTCTGGCAGGGGCTGCTCCTCAGTGTGTCCCAAAAGCTCCAATATCTGCTGGGCCCCAGTAGCAGTTACCCAAGAGAGGGGGATTCTTCTGTCCTTAATCTTCTTTTTGCCAAGGATCAGGCCAATGAAAACTGAGAACAGGTCAGGTATTTAGCAGATTTTCAGGTAATTTATGAAATGGATTCCTCAGCACATTTTTTTCCACAGATTTTTCCTCCCTTCCTTCAGCTCCTCTCTCTGTCGATGGCACTGCTTATAAAGTATTGGGCAGGGCATCATCTTTTCATTTCTGAAAGTTGTGCTTGAAACCATTTACCTAAGATTGGGGCTCAAACCCACATAGCAGGGACTCTGTGCCATGCATGTCACTCAGTTGTATCTGACTGGGACTTGAGCCTCGCCAAAACCCATGGTGCCTGGCTTCAGGACCTAATGAAGCTCAGGCTCTTGATGTCTCATTGCAAAAAAATTCAGTGAGGGATACAGTGATAGGTAAGAGGTGGATTTGTCAGGATTCAGAGAGAAGAACACTCCACAGGGTGTGGGCCATCACAGAGGGTGAGGGCAGCCATGGCATGTGGTGTGGTTAGTTTTTGCGAGCGGGTTGATTTCATATGCTAAGTGGGAGTAACAGGCAAATTTGGGCTTGGAGCACAGAACGAAGCAGAGC
>NW_011492699.1:53336-54515 GCF_000754665.1 Bison bison bison
AAACAGCTATAAAAAGAAGAGAAGTGAAAAGCAAAGGAGAAATGGAAAGATATACCCATTTCAATGCAGAGTTCCAAAGGATAGCAAAGAGAGATAAGAAAACCTTCCTCAGTGATTAATGCAAAGAAATAGAGGAAAAAAATAGAATGGGAAAGATAGAGATCTCTTCACAAAATTAGAGATACAAAGGGAATATTTTATGCAAAGATAGGCACAAGAAAAGACAGAAATGCTATGGACCTAACAAAAGCAGAAGAAATTAAGAATAGGTGGTAAGAATACACAGGAGAACTGTACCAAAAAAGACCTTCATGACCGAGATAATCACGATGGTATGATCACTCACGTAGAGCCAGACATCCTGGAATGTGAAGCCAAGTGGGCCTTAGGAATCATCACTACAAACAAAGCTAGTGGAGGTGATGGAATTCCAGTTAAGCTATTTCAAAACCTAAAAGATGATGCTGTGAAAGTGCTGCACTCAATATGCCAGCAAACTTGGAAAACTCAGCAGTGGCCGCAGGACTGGAAAAGGTCAGATTTTATTCCAATCCCAAAGAAAGGCAGTGCCATAGAATGTCAAACTGTCTCACAATTTCACGCATCTCACACGCTACTAAAGTAATGCTCAAAATTCTCCAAGCCAGGCTTCAAAAATATGTGAATTGTGAACTTCCAGATGTTCCAGTTGGATATAGAAAAGGCAGAGGCACAGGAGATCAAATTGCCAACATCCAGTGGATCATTGATAAAGGAGGAGAATTCCAGAAAATCATGTATTTCTGCTTTATTGATTATGCCAAAACCTTTGACTGTGTGGATCCCAACAAACTGTGGAAAATTCTTAAAGAGGTTGGAATACCAGAGCACCTGACCTGCCTCTTGAGAAATCTGTATGCAGGTCAGGAAGCAACAGTTCAAACTGGAGATGGAACAACAGACTGGTTCCAAATCGGGAAAGGAGTACGTCAAGGCTTTATATTGTCACCCTGCTTATTTTACTTATATGCAGAGTACATGACGAGAAATGCTGGGTTGGATGAAGCTGAAGCTGAAATCAAGATTGCTGGGAGAAATATCAGTAACCTCAGATATGAAGATGACACTACCCTTATGGCAAAAAGCGAAGAACTAAAGAGCCTCTTGATGAAAATGAAAGAGAATAATTAAAAAGTTGGT
>NW_011492699.1:55375-55500 GCF_000754665.1 Bison bison bison
GAGTCCCTTGGACTTCAAGGAGATCCAACCACTCCATCCTAAAGGAAATCAATCCTGAATATTCATTGGAAGGACTGATGTTGAAGCTGAAACTTCAATGCTTTGGCCACGTGATGGGAAGAGCT
>NW_011492699.1:56039-57245 GCF_000754665.1 Bison bison bison
AACATGTGGTCTATTGCCTCTTATTAACTTGTTGTTAGGCCACTTACTAACTCCTACAACCAGGACTCTGCCCCCTAAAATACTCTTAATGCCCCTAACAGGACCAGATAACCCACTCCTTTGTCATTACTTCTGGTATTACCTAAAGCAGATCTATGGCAATGAAATGTTTACCACGGCAAACACTCTAATCTGCTCTTAGGGAGGACCCTAAGATCTGCCTAGGGATCTGGTCCCTGGGAGGTTGTCATACCTCAACCTGTTCAGAGATCTGCCAGTCCAGGAGTCCCAGAAGTCGACATTCCTCGACCTGCCTTGGGACCAAATTCTTTGGAGGCTGTCATGCCTCAGCCTGCCTGGATCTACACCCTGACCTAGGGATGCCCGGCTCTCAGATTACAACAGTACTGGGTAGGATAAGCTTCAGAAAGACTCACCCCTAAGGAAGTCCACCCGCAAAAACAAAAGGAAGCCTTGTAGTTGTGGGACTGTGCCTGGTTTCAGCAATAACTCAGAAGCCCAATGAAAACCCCAATGCCTTTCTGGAAAGGCTAAAGGAGGCCCTCCAAAAGTTTACCAATCTGGACTTAGACTCTTATGAGTGACAGGTGATTTTAAAGGACAAATTCCTGTCCCAATGTGCATCAGGCATCAGGATAAAGTTACAACAGCTCCAGCAGCAGGACTCTGTTGCCTCTTTAGATGAGATGTCCAGACAGCTACCGATACCTTTTATAACAGAGAACAGGAGAGGGAGGCCCAGGCCCAGGAAAGGGAGAAAAGGAAAGAGACAAGGCATGCCCAGATGCTAGCCGCCCTCTAGGGAAGCCCTACGGCAAAGCCTGAGTCCTTGAAGGACAAGGCATGAGGCAAATGCCTTATCTGTAGACAGTGGGGCTTTGGGCCAAAGAATGTCCAAACTGTGACAAGTCTCCTAAAAGGGCTTGCTACAAATCCCATCAATTGGGACATTGGGTGGCACTCTACCCTGGGGACCCAAGAGCCTCAAGGTCAAACGCCAAGCCTTTGCTCATGATGGCTCAACAGAACTGAAGCAGTCTACTCCAGCCAGCCCGCCTGTCACAGATAACAACCATGGGGATGGAGCCAAGGGTACAATTGGATGTGGCAGATAGGTCTGAAAATTTCTTGGTTGACACAGGGGCTGCCTACTCTGTCCTGATCTCCTTCCTATTCTGGAGCCTT
>NW_011492699.1:57457-58704 GCF_000754665.1 Bison bison bison
GCAAGGAGATCCAACCAGTCCATCCTAAAGGAAATCAGTCCTGAATATTCATTGGAAGGACTGATGCTGAAGCTGAAACTCCAATCCTTTGGCCACCTGATGTGAAGAGCTGACTCATTTGAAAAGACCCTGATGCTGGGAAAGATTGAAGGCGGGAGGAGAAGGGGAGGACAGAAGATGAGGTGGTTGCATGGCATCACCAAGTCGATGGACATGAGTTTGAGTAAGCTTCAGGAGTTGGTGATGGAGAGGGAAGCCTGGCATGCTGCAGTCCATGGGGTCACATAGAATTGGACACGACTGAGCAACTGAACTTACTAAGTGAAACAACTCCTGAATGGGAGAGGCCATTTATGGATGTCTGATCAAAGGATCCTCAGATATCAAGTAGTGCTGATGTTCTCCTGTCTACTTCCGTGGGCTCTCTCCCATTTCACTCTTGCCTAGAAACCTTGGACCACTGGAAAAAACCATGAGAGAGATTGTAAGAAGATCCTCTGATCAATCTTGAGGTAATCTGGTACACTGATGGAAGCAGCTTTGTCTTGGATGGAAAAAGAAGAGTGAGATATGCAGTAGTCTCCAATTCTGAGACCTTAGTGGCTAAACCTTTGCCACCAGGTACTTCAGCCCAATTAGCTGAGCTCATAGCCCTGATTCGAGCTTTATAGCTGGGAAAAGGAAAAAGAGTAGCCATTTACACTGACTCCAAGTATGTCTTTCTGGTGCTACATGCACATGCTGCTATTTGGAAAGAAAGAGGCCACCTGACCACCCGAGGGTCCCCAGTCAAATATGGTGATCAAATCCTTAGGCTTTTTGAGGCAGCCCATCTGCCTGCTGATGTTTCAGTCTCCCCTGTAAAGGACACCAAAAAAGGGAGCAGGGAAGTGGTACGAGGGAACCAAGCAGCTTACCAGAAAGCTAAGAGAGCAGCATTACAGAACAATGACATAATAGGGGTTGCCACCTTAGTTCCACAGACAAATTTTCCAGAAACTCCTTCATATACTGAAGGTGAGACTCTTAAAGCTAAGAGTGAGGGCTTTCAAGAAGATCGTATGGGGGTGGTTCCACAAGGAGGGACTCCTTTTTCTGCCTGGGAACCTCCAATGGAAGTTGGTTAACTCCTTACATGCTACCACTCATTTAGTTGAAAAGGTCATCCAAAGATTAATAGAAAGGTCCTTCAGAGGAACAGGCCTCCAAATGACTATAAGGCAAGTGGTCTCCTCTTGTCCCACTTG
>NW_011492699.1:61160-62780 GCF_000754665.1 Bison bison bison
TGTTCATGGGGTTCTCAAGGCAAGAATACTGAAGTGGTTTGCCATTCCCTTCTCCAGTAGACCACATTCTGTCAGACTTCTCCACCATGACCCATCTGAATTGGGTGGCCCCATAGGGCATGGCTTAGTTTCATTGAGTTAGACAAGGCTGTGGTCCTAGTGTGATTAGATTGACTAGTTTTCTGTGAGTATGGTTTCAGTGTGTCTGCCCTCTGATGCCCTCTTGCAACACCTACCATCTTACTTCGGTTTCTCTTGCCTTGGACGTGGGGTATCTCTTCACGGCTGCTCCAGCAAAACGCAACCACTGCTCCTTACCTTGGACGAGGGTATCTCCTCACCGCCGCCCCTCCTGACTTTGAACGTGGAGTAGCTCCTCTAGGCCCTCCTGCGCCCGCGCAGCCACCGCTCCTTGAATGTGAGGTTGCTCCTCTTGGCCGCCGCCCCTGACCTCGGGTGTGGGGTAGCCCAGTTGATTACAAAGTGACAATGGGAGGTCATTTACTTCTAAGGTCACCCAAGAGGTCTCTAAAGCATTCAGATCAGATCAGATCAGATCAGTCACTCAGTCGTGTCCAACTCTTTGTGACATTACTTATTATCTCTTTTGTGCCTGGAGGCCTCAGTCTTCAGGAAAAGTAGAAAGAGCCAACCAATTCTTAAAACCAACGATAAAAAAGAAAAGCCAGGAGACCTCCCTGGGATGGAAGGAGGCTTTACAAAGAGCTCTCCTCTGCATCCGTATTGCCCCTAAAGAACAGGTTGGTCTTAATCCTTATGAAATGCTATATGGGAGACCTTTTGTTTATGTCAATCACCTCTTCTTTGATCCAGAGGCTCAGACTCTCTGGCCTGATACCATGGCCACTGGGCAATTCCAACAGGATATACACTTGTGGGGTGTCAACCAGGACCCAAAAGATTCTAAAGAGTCACTACTATCTGCTCCAGGGACTCAAGTCCTAATTAGTCTGGAAAGATGGGTCCCCAAAGGCTCAATGCCAGCCCACATGGAAGGGCCCCCACCCTGTAATACTTTCTACCCCCACAGCAGTCAAGGTACCAGGACATGACTCCTCGATTCACTACTCATGAGTCAAGCTGTGGAAGAAAACAGAAGAGGACACTCAATACACCTGTGAGCCCCTGGGAGATCTCATATAACTATTCAGAACTACAAATGAGTGCCATTCCAATGAATGCCCCCAAAATTAAGTTTCTGGGGATAAGATTTCTCAGGATATCTCTAAAGAGCCAACACAGCCTGGCAGAGGTTGTACTCCAAAACAGACAAGAGATAGATTTCCTAATCCCTGAGCAAGGAGGGACTTGAGCCATCTTGAATGAGACGTGTTGTTTCTGGGTAAATACCTCCAGCTAAGTTAAAGACAGTTTCACAGTCCTCAGGAAAATCATTCAGATCCAACAGGATCTCAAAGAACAATCTGGGAGTTCTCAGGGTGGCTACAATATCTCTTTGGGGGATCCTCCTGGCGATGGGAAATTTGGAGTTGGCTAATGCTCCTACCAATCCCTGTTATCATATGTAAGCACCATATTGATGCTGCTTATGATTGCTCCATGTATTATCAATTGTCTAACCCATTTTGTCTCTGCCCA
>NW_011492699.1:62880-63236 GCF_000754665.1 Bison bison bison
TCTATCAGATCTAGTTCCTTAAGTCTATTTCTCACTTCCACTGTATAACCATAAGGGATTTGATTTAGGACATACCTGAATGGGCTAGTGGTTTTCCCTACTTTCTTCAATTTAAGTCTGAATTTGGCAATAAGGAGCTCATGTGCGGGGCCACAGTCAGCTCCCGGTCTTAGTTTTACTGACTGTATAGAGCTTCTCCATCTTTGGCTGCAAAGAATATAATCAATCTGATTTCAGTGTTGACCATCTGGTGATGTCCATGTGTAGAGTCTTCTCTTGTGTTGTTGGAAGAGGGTGTTTGCTATGATCAGTGTGTTCTCTTGGCAAAACTCTATTAGCCTTTGCCCTGCTTCATT
>NW_011492700.1:0-141 GCF_000754665.1 Bison bison bison
TCCATGAAGCCAAGAGAATACCTAATTACCTCAATGCAAAAAGACCTTCCTCAAGATACATTAAAACTATCAAAACTCAATGACAAAGGCAGAATTTTAAAGTCAGCCAGGGGGGAAAAATGGTAACCTACAAAGAAACTC
>NW_011492700.1:1234-1468 GCF_000754665.1 Bison bison bison
GTGTCAGACTTTATTTTTTTGGGCTCCAAAATCACTGCAGATGATGACTGCAGCCATGAAATGAAAATACGCTTACTTCTTGGAAGGAAGGTTATGACCAACCTAGAAAACATATTAAAAAAGCAGAGACGTTACTTTGCCAACAAAAGTCCATCTAGTCAAGGCTATGGTTTTTCCAGTGGTCATGTATGGATGTGAGGGTTGGACTGTGAAGAAAGCTGAGCGCCAAAAAAT
>NW_011492700.1:4509-7815 GCF_000754665.1 Bison bison bison
CTCTTTGTATCTTTTATATTTTGTCCTACCTCCTTTCAAAGACAATGGGCTGCCTTTCTGGGTGCCTGATGTCCTCTGCCAGCATTCAGAAGTTGTTTTGTGGAATTTGCTCAGCGTTCAAATATTCTTTTGATGAATTTGTAGGGGAGAAAGTGGTCTCTCCATCCTATTCCTCCGCCATTTTAGGACTGCCTGAAAAACAATTTCAAAAAGATTAACTTTTCCAGAAAGCTGTAGCTTCACAATGTACTGAGTCTATCATGTTAAAACATGCATTAGGCACAAATACATAAACTATGAAACAAGCCACTGTTCAACAATCTGAGCAAAGAAATGCCTAACAAACAACATGGATGGATGACTCACAAAGGATGGGCTCTTTTTACTTTAAGCACCATAAAAAATGGGGGGAGCAGAAATATATGAGTGTGTTCAGTTATATACACTGAATTGAACGTTTGGTACTAGGAATCAGAGCATTATGTCATACAGCATTAGCACATATTATAAAAGTGCGTAGTGTCAAAAGAATAGAAACTCGCAGCGTTCAAAAGCAGCTTTCTCAACTAAGCAATAAAACACTCGACAGTTTGTCTCTGTTGTCTATCACTGAATACAATGGTAGAAACTTTGAAATGAAAAAAGGAGCTATAACTCCTTTTATTTTCTGTATTTAAAATCAAACAGAAAACAAACATAAATTTTGTTGTACATGAACATTTACAAAGTACATTGTTTGTACAGGAGAGGATTAAGACACAAAATGTGTTTAAAGAGAATCAAAAGTGGTTGGGTGCAAGCACCTCACACAGCTTTCCAATGGTACTCAGGGAGAGCAACTGCATAATTGCTGGCAATAAACAAAGTTGTAGAGTTCTCTACTTGGTATTTTAGGAAATCATGAAGATAATTCATTAAGTAATAAAGCAAGGCTCTTCTCATCCAGAAATGTATAGGCCAACACTGCTCCAATTCTTACAAACAATCTCAGGAGATTTGAGGCCCCATACACCTGGGACATGGATGCATCAGGGCAGTCGACAAGGATCTCAGCATATGTTGCCTCTCAAATTTGTAAAGGAGTTGAGTGTCCAGCATCACATTGAAGTACACCTTTATCCTGGCCAAAACTCATTGATTGCATACTCCTTATTACCTACGCTTCTTCAAGATTTCTTGTATTTTGTATAATCCTGTAAAATAGAGGGCTTAACTGGTGGCTTAGCAGTAAAGAATCTGCCTTCAAGCAGGGGCTAGAGGAGAAATAGGTTCCATCCACAGGTCAGAAAGATCCTCTGGAGAAGAGCATGGTAATCTACCCCAGAATTCCTGCAGGGAGAATACCATGCAGAGAGGAGCGTGTTGAGCTATGGTCCAAGGGGTGGCAAAGAGTTTACACTACTGAAGCTACATACAATGCATGAACCAAAATGGAATCAACATTCGTCTTTATGGCAAATTGTAGCTACTTCATTTCATAAAGGAGAGGCCCATGCAAGCACAGCACTCTCTCATCTCCTGGGAATTTAGACTCTGGGCCCTGCTTCCAGAACACTGATAAGAGAATTGCTGCTGCAGCCTCCTCCTCCCACCAGCATTGACTAATGCCCCCTACTCGCTCCCCGACCCAGCTGAGGGTTAGATGCACCATCAGGCATTGCCAGCTATATGTCTTGTGCCCAATTTGGCAGCGGCCGCAGACCACCCAGCATCCGGACCTACAATATTTTGTTGGGGACCTCAGTATTTCGTCAAAAGGAGGAAGACGACTGAGACAATAAACTTGACCTTCAAGGCTCAGATAGTAAAGAAACATTTTTGGGGCAGGAGCGACAGAAGACCTAGGTTTGATCCCTACATCAGCAAGGTCCCCAGGACGAGGCCATGGTAAACCCCTCCATCATTCTTGCCTGGAGAATCACATGGGCAGAGGGTCCTGGTGGCCTACAGTCATGGGGATGCATCAAGTCAGATGCGACTTAAGCTACAAAACACACTCACACTACATTGGAATCCACATTCTTCTTGACAGATAGATGAAGGAGCTTGTTTTGGCCGGGTACTTAAGCCCCAGTCATCAGCAAGCCACCGTTTGAGTTTTTCAGGCATCGTGACTTTGACCTTCCGCTGTACTCATGAATGTCTCCTTGCGTTCAAGCCTAGGATCAACTTGAGGCCTGCTGTGGCAACGAGGATGCGGTGTCTCACTGGGACTGCCGCCATCTCCAGTCCTCGGTCCTTTCGTTGTCCTTTTCACTTCAACGTTTGTCTGCTGCGCCGCACCAGGCAGCCCCTCGCCTGCTGCTTCCTGACGGGCTCTTTGAAGTTCTCCTTGCTTCTGTAAATTGACGGCCACGGGCTTGAGGACTCTGCTTTCTGGAACCTATTCCAACCACTGTCATGTGTGAAGTATGTCATTTGGTTGTCTTCTATGGCAACTTGTAGCTACTCCCATTTCCTAAAGAAGGGGCCCACGAAGGCACAGCACTCTCCCAGCCTCCGGGGAATTTGGGCTCCTGGTCCTGCTTCTGCACCACAGATAAGAAAATCATTGCTGCAGGAGTCGCCCTCTCCCACCAGACCTGACTACTGCGTCTGCTCTCTCCCCGACCCAGCTGTGGGTTAGATGTGCCGTCAGGCATCGCCAGCTGAACGACTTGGGCAAGATTTGCCAGCAACGGCAGACCACCCAGCACCCAGACCTGCGGTGTTTTGTTGAGGATCTCAGTGTTTCGTCACAAGGAGGAAGACGCTGAGACAATAAACTTGGTCCTCGAAGGCTCAGTCGGCACAGAGCCGTATTTGGAGCAGGAGTGGCAGGAGACAAACACAGGTTTGATCCCTAGGTCAGCTAGGTCTCCTGGACAAGGGCATGGTAAACCCCTGCATGATTCTTGCCTGGGGAATCGCATGGACAGAGGTACTGGTGGCCTACAGTCACGGGGATGCATCAAGTCAGATGCGACTTAAGCTTGGAACCACGCTCGCACTAGAATGGAATCCACATTCTTCTTGACAGATAGATGAAGGGGCTTGTTTTGGCCGGGTACTTAAGCCCCAGTCATCAGCAAGCCACCGTTTGAGTTTTTCAGGCATCGTGACTTTGACCTTCCGCTGTACTCATGAATGTCTCCTTGCGTTCAAGCCTAGGATCAACTTGAGGCCTGCTGTGGCAACGAGGATGCGGTGTCTCACTGGGACTGCCGCCATCTCCAGTCCTCGGTCCTTTCGTTGTCCTTTTCACTTCAACGTTTGTCTGCTGCGCCGCACCAGGCAGCCCCTCGCCTGCTGCTTCCTGACGGGCTC
>NW_011492700.1:10666-12482 GCF_000754665.1 Bison bison bison
GACACAGGTTTGATCCGTGGTTCAGCATGGTCCCCTGGACAAGGGCATGGTAAACCCCTCCATTATTCTTGACTGGAAAATCGCATGGACAGAGGGTCCTGGATAGAGAGAGAGAGCCATGTTCCGGAGGACTCTGCTTTCTGGAACCCATTCCAACCACTGTGGTGTGTGAAGGATGTGCCTTGGTTATCTTTAATGGCAACTTGTAACTACATTTCATAAAGAAGAGGCCCTCACCAGCACAGCCTCTCTCGTCCTACTGGGATTTTAGGGTATGGGTCCTGCTTCTGTAGGGCTTCTAAGAGATTCACTACCGCTGCCACCTTCTCCCACCAGCCCTGACTACTCCCCCCTGCTCTTTCCACCACCCAGGTCGGGGTGAGACATGTCGTCAGACACACCGTCAGGCATCACCAGCTCGACACCTTAGGCCTGATTTGCCCTCATCTGCAGCCCGCCCAGCACCCAGACCTGCAATATTTTTTTGATGACCTCAATACTTGATAAAATTTAGAAGATGACTGAGATAATTAATTTGGCCATACAAGACTCAGATTATTAAGAATCTGTTTTTAATATGGAAGACCTAGTTAAGTCCCTGGGTCAGGAAGATACCCTCCAGAATGGAATGACCACCCAGTCCAGTATTCTCGCCTGGAGAATTCCATGAACTCACATGCATGCTACAGTCCTTTGAATCGCAAAGATTCAGACACGACTGAGTGACTTAACACTTTTACTTTTTCAGGTTCCCATTACCAAGGAAATGTGCATATTGTACCTACAGCATATGAGCTTCTCCAGAGAGAAAATTATTTTTCCATCATACTTGGTTACCTGAATTTATCTGTGTCTTTAATCATTCTTTTCTTTCCATTTTACATAAATAGGTAACATATCTCTTTTGTGAAGTTATATATGTAAAAGTTAAAAAATAATAATAGTATGAAAAATGTTTACTGAGCACCAGGATGTGTTTCATTGGATTTTTTTCCCATTTTTTTCATTTTCTCCTCTTAATGGTCCTGTGGTATAATTATTGTTTCCATTTTATTTATTTATTTATTTAAAATAAATTTATTTTAATTGAAGGCTAATTACTTTACAATATTATAGTGGTTTTGCCATACACTGACATGAATCCACCACTGGTATACATGTGTTCCCCATCCTGTAAGACTTAAAACATTTAAGAGATTTCTGAATTCTTAGAAATATTCAATGGTGAACCAGAAGAAAAACCCAGGTATTCTAGTTTCCAGAACCTGTGGTCTTGTGTGTTAAGTCATAGTGATAGCAATCTCTATCGTATTTTTTCTCTTACCTTGAGCTGTCAGTTATGGGTTTTCCCTCTAGTAACCATATCTTCAATATCCCTAAATTTGCACATTCCCTTCAGTCTATAACTATGCCTAATTTTCCATTAAAATATTGAAAGTGTTCAAGATGGCTGAGTAGAAAGACATGTACTCATCTCCTCCTGCAAGAGCAACAAAATTGCAAATACCTGTTTAACATTCAGTGACAGGTGAATGCTGGAACCCACCAGAAAAGGTACCACATGTTACAAAGACAAAGAAGAAGCCACAGTGAGACAGTAGGAGAGGCACAATCACGATGAAATCAATTCCCATACTTGCCAGATGAGTGACCTACAGACTGGAGAACAATACCAATCAAGTTCTTGCACTATTGTGAAGGTTCTGAATCCCGTATCAGGCTTCCCAGCCTGGAGATCCAACAAAGGATCAAGGAATCCCCCGGCAATCTGGCCTTCAGGGCCAGTGGGATTTGATCATTGGACTTCCTGAGGACT
>NW_011492700.1:15680-16652 GCF_000754665.1 Bison bison bison
CCTCTGGGTCGTCCAAGTGCACCAGCCCCAAGCATCCAGTATCGTGCATCGAACCTGGACTGGCGACTCGTTCTATATATGATGATATACGTATTTCAATGCCATTCTCCCAAATCATCCCACCCTCTCCCTCTCCCACAGAGTCCAAAAGACTGTTCTACATCAGTGTCTCTTTTGCTCTCTCGTATACAGGGTTATTGTTACCATCTTTCTAAATTCCATATATATGTATTAAATACTTTTTATCCTTTAAGAAGCACCTAAAATGTGATCAGTAAAGTTTAATGTATTTTCTCAATGAAATATCCTTGATCCTTCTAAGTTCTTGTAACATATACTCACATCTATATATAATACACACTATAAGGTTTTTACATGTATCTTCCACTATATCTGAGACCAGAGAGAGAGGTGTATCTTTCTCATGTGAAACTCTCTAGAGATTTTTTTTTTTACTTTTTTTTAAATTTTATTTTATTTTTAAACTTTACATAATTGTATTAGTTTCACCAAATATCAAAATGAATCCGCCACAGGTATACATGTGTTCCCCATCCTGAACCCTCCTCCCTCCTCCCTCCCCATACCATCCCTCTGGGTCGTCCCAGTGCACTAGCCCCAAGCATCCAGTATCGTGCATCGAACCTGGACTGGCATCTCGTTTCATACATGATATTTTACATGTTTCAATGCCATTCTCCCAAATCTTCCCACCCTCTCCCTCTCCCACAGAGATTTCTTAATTTAGAGTCTAAGAAGTAAAAAGGTGCTGGGTTATGGAGGTTAATTGACATGGTTCTTGCTGCCCTGGTTGCTCTAGCGGTAAAAAATCTCCCTGCAGTGTAGGAGCAGTCAATCCCTGAGCGAGGAAGATCCACTGGAGGAGGAAATGGCAACCCACTCCAGTATTCTTGCCTGGAGAATCCCATGAACAGGAGGAGCCTCGTGGGCTATAGTCCTTAGAGTTGCAGA
>NW_011492701.1:0-1909 GCF_000754665.1 Bison bison bison
CAGAACCAGTCCATTCTGAAGGAGATCAGCCCTGGGATTTCTTTGGAAGGAATGATCTAAAGCTGAAACTCCAGTACTTTGGCTACCTCATGCGAAAAGTTGACTCACTGGAAAAGACTCTGATGCTGGGAGGGATTGGGGGCAGGAGGAGAAGGGGACGACAGAGGATGAGATGGCTGGATGGCATCACTGACTCGATGGACGTGAGTCTGAGTCAAATCTGGGAGTTGGTGATGGACAGGGAGGCCTGGCATGCTGCGATTCATGGTGTCGCAAAGAGTCGGACACAACTGAGTGACTGAACTGAACTGACACAGTCAGGGAGTGGAGTCATGGTTCCCTCAGGCTGGGAAGATCAGGAAAGGAAAACTGGCACAGGGTGATTTCTTTGGAGGGTGATGTAAATGTTCTAATGTGGTAATGCGTGTATAACTCTTTAAACACAATAAAGTTACTGAAGTGTACAGTTTAAATGAATGAACTGCATGGTATGTTCATTAGATTTTAACAAACCTGTCACCAAAAACAACAGATGCTTTGGGCTTTAGATCACCAGCCAGGGTTCAAGACAGAGAGAGTCAAGAGTGTGCCCTTTTTATCTCAAAATGATATAGGGAAAAGTTGTCTTTTTTTACTGGTGTCCAACCTAAAAAATTAATAGACAAATCTGTGTTTCACTGCTCAAAACATGGAATGATTTATATTTCCCCAAATTAAGTGACTTTGGGGTTCTAAAACTGATTAAAAATTACCTTATGTTTTAGCATATTAATTTGAATATTCATTTCAGTTTGAATGATTTTTAAGTCTCCATGGAAACTAGGCTCTCCTTTTTCATATTCGTTTAACTTCCTTCTTGTCATTTTAAAGAGTTTCTTAAATCTGTAGAAATGTATAGAATGAGTAAGTTCTTTAAGAGCAGATATCTAATAATTAAACAGATATATGTTCTATCAGATAAAACAAATTATAAATTATAATCCTTTTTCACTGTTCAAATTTAGTATTCCTTGAAAGCATAATAACTAAATTCTAATCTTAGATAAATATTATGAAGAAAAATTTTATCATATTTAAATATACTGTGTGTGATATATGTAATATATGTTATAATAAATAAGTTAATGTCAATTTTAGCATGCTAGTGTGAAATATGGATTTATTATTAAATATTAGTTATAAACCAGAGATCAGTATTAAAGCTAAAGATGAAGAGATATTATATATGAATGTTTTTTGAAAAGACACAACACATGTTTGTTCCTACTGACCACAGCCTCTACAAAAAGAAAAAGAAGAAGATACAAAAAACCAACAAGATTCTTACTCTAAATTGAAAACAAAAAAAGAAAAATCTTTGGAGCCTGAGTTAAGTGGGAAATAACCCAGGCTGAGAGTTTTAGAAGAAAGGAAATCAAGAGGAGAGAGAGAGGGTACCAGTCTCTTCAAGACTGTTTTAAGAGATGTAGAAATCTTGCCCAACACATTGTTAACAAAATGCAAAGCAATGTAGAGAAAATTAAAAGAGAAAAATATTAATGAGAATCAGAGAAGAACCCTTTGTATAATCATCCCTTGGCATCCACAGAGGACTGATTCAAAAATCCCCCGACACTCCATGGATACAAAATCCACAGATGCTCAAGTTTCCCTAAGCACATCTTACCTATACTTTCAGTCATCCCTAGATCACTTACATTATCTAATACAATGTAAACGCTTTGTAAATAGTTATAAATACAGTATAAACACTATGGAAATAGTTGCCAACTTGAGACCAATCCAAGGTTTGCTTTTTGGAACTTTCTCAATTTTTTTTTCCCTGAATACCTTTGATCTTGGGTTGGCTGAATCTGTAGATGACGAGGGTTAACTGCACTCAGCAAAAAAAAAAAAAAAAAAAAAAAAA
>NW_011492701.1:4166-21586 GCF_000754665.1 Bison bison bison
ATTCTCCCAAATCTCCCCACCCTCTCCCTCTCCCACAGAGTCCATAAGACTGATCTATACATCGGTGTCTCTTTTGCTGTCTCGTACACAGGGTTATTGTTACCATCTTTCACAAACTACAATATTTAAAATGATTCATTCTCAGAAATCTCACAGAAAGATCTGGGTTACAAAAGAAACTCAAAATTCTCAATCAAATCTTTACTCAAATTTCTGGACTCAAATAGATGTTTGTGTACCAATGTTCAAAGCAGCATTATTAACAGCAGTCAGAAGGTGGAATATCATTGACAGATGAATAAATAAACAAAATGTGGTCTATATAAAATATTGCATTTGGACTGTCACAATTTTTTAAATTAAAATCTTACTATAAAAATCATGAATTTTATGAATTCAGTCGACTTCTTCTATAGAGGAATCATAGTACTAGTAGCAAGCAGTATCAATAAAAATACAAAAAGTTAATCAATTAGACTTTTCATATTGTCCAAAATATTCCTATATCTTACTAGTAAAAAAATTAAAATCCTTTCTCAGTGTGACAGAAATTAAGAGACAAAGACACCGATTTCCCCATCCATTCGAGATAAGGCCTGATGCCCCTGCACCGACTCCACTGTAACACCGAGAATCCAGTCACAACACGAAGGGCCACTGACACCCCGGTTGCATCCTCCAGAAAAAGACGCAGGTTCCAAATCCAACTCGACAAGCAGCCTGACACCTCATTCACGACACAAGAGACAAGCCGAGTTCAATGCCTCAACAAAAGACGAGGCCTGCATCCCCTGTTCAAACTCCACAGAAACCTTGAGATCAATGTCAGAAATGGAGAGTAACCTTGAGGTGCACATCTCAACTCGAGATGAGGCCCTATTCATCCCTACAGTGATGCAAGAGGAATCCCGAGGTGCCCCTCGAAACCCGAAAGCAGATCTGACTTCCCTGAGGAAACTCGAGCAGGTCCTGCAGGTCCCCACGCAACTCGAGAGGAACCCTAAGCTTTCCACCACAACTCCACAAAAACCACAAAATTCTTCTCTCCACGCCAGATGAGGCCCTTTTATGCTGCAGCATTTCCCAAAAAATGCCACGTTCCTTCTTGGAACTCGAAAGGGAACTTGACACCCTTTATGAAACCCCAGAAGCTTCCCGAGATACCCTTCCCCACTCAAGAGGAATGCTGAGTTTCCCGCCACAACTCAAGAAGAGCCCCATTTTCCCCTCCTCAACTCGAGATGAGTGTCGATTCCTCTGCTTCGTCGGTAAAGGAAGCCCGATGTTGCCGTCTCCCCTCAAGAGAAGGCCGGTCTTACCTTGAAACTCGAGCGCATTCCCAGGAGTCGTGCCTCATTTTGAAAAGACTCCGATTTCCCCATTCACTCCAGATAATCCTGATTCCCCTGCATTGACTTGACTGGAACCGCAAGTTTCAACTCAAAACACGAAGGGAGGTGTGATAGCCCTGGGGTACCTCGAGAAAAAGCCCCATATCTCTTTGCCAACTTGCTAGGAAGCCTGACACCCCTTTTACACCTCGAGAGGGAAGCAGAGTTCCATGTCTCCACACGAGATAAGGCCTGACTCCCCTGTTGAAACTCCACAGGAGCCCCAAAATCCATGTCAGAACTGGAGAGGAACCTTGAGGTTCCAGCCTCAACTCGAAATGAGGATCTATGCCCCTGCACCGACTGGAGAGGAATCCCGAGAGGCCCCTCACAACTCGAATGGAGACTTGACTTTCCTGAGGCAACATGAGAGGGTCCCTGAGGTCCCCGTCGCAACTTGAGAGGAACCCCAAGTTTCATGCCGCAACTCGAAAATACCCAGGAGATTCTCCCCTCAATGCAAGATGAGGCAACTTTCCACTGCAGTGTCTCAGGAGAAATCCCACCTTTCCTCTTGAGCCTCAAAAGAGTACTTGACACCCTTTAGGCAACTCAAGAAGTCTCCACTCGAGAGGAACACTGAGTTTCCGGCCACAACTCAAGAAGAGCCCTGTTTTGCCCTCCTCATCTCGAGATGAGGGTCCATTCCCCTGCTTCGTCTGCAAAGGAATCCCGATGTTCCCGTCGCATCTCAGGAGGAGGCCGGTCTCACCTTGAAACTCAAGAGGAACTCCAGGGATCGGGACACCGTTTGAAAGACGCCGATGTCCCCATCCACCCCATCCAGAGGTAAGGCCTTATTCCCCTGAAATGACTCTAATGTCACCCCGAATATTAACTCATAACATGAAAGGAGGACTGAGAGCCCCATGTTGACTCTAGAAATAGCCCCAGATCACTACCTCAACTTGACAGGAGGCCTGATACCCCTTTTCCACCTCGAGAGGGAAGCGGAGTTCCATGCCCCAACATGAGACGATGTCTGACTCCCCACTAAAATATCCATAGGAACCCCGAGATCCCTGTCAAAGCTGGAGATGAACCCTGAGTTTCCCACCTCAACTCGAGATGAGGCCCTCGTCCCCTGCACCAACTCTAGAGGTATCCTGACGTGCCCCTCACAACTCGAAAAGAGACCTGACTTCTCTGAGGCAACACGAGCAGGCCCCTAAGGTCCCCATCGCAACTTGAGAGGAACACCAAGTTCCATGCTGCAACACGAGAAAACCCAGGAGATTCTCCCCTCAACATGAGATGAGGCCCCTTTCTGCTGCAGCATCTTGAGAGAAATCCCACTTTCACTCTTTCCTCGAAAGGATACTTGACACCCATCAGGCAACTCAAGAAGTTCCCTGACATACCTGTCTCCACTCGAGAGAACACCAAGTTTCCTGCCACAATTCAAGAAGAGCCCCATTTTCCCCTCCTCATCTCGAGATGAGGCTCCATTCCCCTGCTTCATCTGCAAAGGAATCCCAATGTTCTCTTCGCACCTCAGGAGGAAGCTGGTCTCACCTTGAAACTCAAGAGGAACTCCAGGGGTCCGGCCACCATTCAAAAAGACCCCAATGTCCCCATCCACTCGAGATAAGGCCTGATTCGAAAGGAAACCTGGGTACTGAGTTGCTACACAAAGGGGCACTAACACCCCGGTTGCATTCTCCAGAAAAAAGCCAGAGGTTCCAAATCCAACTTGACAAGAGGCCTGACACCCCATTCCCAACTCAAGAGGCAAGCCGAGTTCCAACCCTCAACACAAGACGAGGCCTGCCTCCCCTGTTCAAACTCCACAGAAACCCTGAGACCGATGTCATAATAGGAGAGGAACCCTGAGGTTCCCACCTCAACTTGAGATGAGGCCCTACAAATTCCTGTGGCGAAACGAGAGGAATCCCGAGGTGCCCCTCACAACTCGAAAGCAGATATGACTTCCCTGAGAAAACAGGAGTGGGCCCCCAGGTCTCCACACAACTCCAGAGGAACCCTAAGCTTCCCACCACAACTCCACAAAAACCATGAAATTCTCTCCTCCACGCCAGATGAGGCCCTTTTACGCTGCAGTGCTTCCCAAGAAATCCCACATTCCCTCTTGGAACTCGAAAGGGAACTTGACACCCTTTATGAAACCCCAGAAGCTTCCCGAGATACCCATCCCCACTCAAGAGGAATGCTGGGTTTCCCACCACAACCCAAGAAGAGCCCCGATTTCCCCTCCTCAACTCGAGATGAGGGTCGATTTCCCTGCTTCGTCTGGAAAGGAATGCTGACGCCCCTGTCGTACCTCGAGATAAGGCCAGTCTCAACCTGAAACTAGAGAGGAACCCAAGGGTCTTGCCACAATTCGAGAGACATGGAATCCCCATCCACTTGAGATCAGGCCTGATTCCCTTGCACCGATTCGAATGTCAGCCAAGAACCAACTCACAACATGAAGGGAGTTCTGATACCCTGGTTGAAAATTCGAGAAAAGCCCCAGGTCCCCAATTCAACTTGACTGGAGGCCTGAAATCTCTTTTACAGTTCGAGAGGAAAACATAGTTCCATGCTTCAAAACAAGTCAAGACCCGACTCCCTGTTTGAAACTGCAGACACACCTCGAGATCCACATCAGAACAGGAGAAGGAACCCTGAGGTTCCCGCCTCAACTGGAGACGGGGCCCTCTTCCATTGCACCGACCCCAGAGGAATCCCGAGAGGCCCCTCACAACTCAAAAGGATTCCTGACTTCCCATAGGCACCATGAGAAATTCCCTGAGGTCACCGTCACAACTCGAAGGAACCCAAAGTTTCCTGCCGCAACTTGAGAAAGACCTCGAGATTCCCCTTTCAAACCCCATTGAGGCTGGATTCCCCTGCCGTGACTCGAGAGCAATCCCACGCTCCCCTCACAACTCGAATGGAGAGTGGACTTCCCTGGGGCAACACAAAAGTCTCCCTGAGTTCCCCCTCGTAATTCGAGAGAAACCCCATACTTCCCACATCAACTCGAAAAAAACCACGAGATTCCCCCGTCATTGTGAGATGAGGCTGTTCTTTTCCTGCAGGGCCTAGAGAGCAATTCGGAGTGCCCTCTCAAAATTCCATAGGAGGGTGTATTCATTTTAGGCCATTCAAAGGGCTCCAGGAGATACTCATTACAAGTCGAGAGGAGAGCAGACTTATTTGCTTCAACTCGAGAGGAGGCCTGACTCCCCAGGTGAACCTTGAATGCAACTCGGCGATCCCTGTTGCCACTGGAGAAGAACACGGAGCTTCTGCACACAAGTCTAGATGAGGCCGATATCCCCTGCAGTGACTTGCGAGGAATCCCGAGGTGCCCGTCACAACTCGAAATGAGATCTGATTTCCCTGAGACAATACAAGCGGGACCCTGAGGTCCACATCGGAACTTGATAGGAACCCCAAACTTCCCTCCAAGCCTCGAGGAAAACCACAGGATTCTCCCCTTAATGCGAGATGAGGCCCTTTTCCAGAGCAGTGTCTCGAGAGAAATCCCACTTTCCCTCTTGAAACACGAAAGTGTACTTGACACCCTGATGCAACTCAGGAAGGTCCCCGAGATACCCATCCCCACTCTAGTGGAACACCGAGTTTCACACCACAACTAAAGAAGAGCCCCGTTTTCCCCTCCTCAACTCGAGATGAGGGTCAATTCCCCTGTTTCGTTGGGAAAGCAATCCCGACGTTGCCATTGCCCCTCAAGAGGAGGCTGGTCTTACCTTGAAACTCTAGCACATCCTCGGGAGTCGTGCCTTAATTCGAAAAGACCCCCATTTTCCCAACATTTTCAGATAAGCGTGATTCCCCTGCACTGACTCAACTGAAACCCCGAGGATCAACTCAATACATGAAGGGAGGTGTGACAGCCCCGTGGCACCTCGAGAAAAAGCCCCAGATCCCTATGTCCACTCTACAGGAAGTCTGACACTACACTGAAACCTCGAGAGGGAAGCGGAGTTCCATGTCTGCACACGAGACGAGGCCTGACTCCCCTGGTGAAACTCCATAGGAGCCCCGAGATCCATGTCAGAACTGGAGAGGAACCCTGAGGTTCCAGCCTCAACAAAGATGAGGCCCTAGTGGCCTGCACCGACTGGAGAGGAATCCCGAGAAGCCCCTCACAACTTGAAAGGATTCCTGACTTTCCAGAGACAACATGAAAGGCCCCCTCAGGTCCCCGTGGCAACTAGAGGGAACCCACACTTCCTGCTGCAACTCGAGAAACACCTTGAGATTCCCCCTTCAAAGCGAATTGAGGCCTGATTCCCCTGCCGTGACTCCAGAGAACTTCCGCACTTGCCCTTGCAAATCGATTGGAGACTTGACTTCCCTGAGGCAACACAAGCAGGTTTGAGGTCCCCGTCAAAACTCGAGAGGAACCCCAACTTACTGCCACAACTCGAGAAAAATGATGAGATTCTCCCCTCAACGCGAGATGAGGCCTTTTCCAGAGCTGTGTCTCGAGAGAAACCCCACATTCCCTCTTCAATCATGAAAGGGTACTTGACACCCTTGATGCAACTCAGGAAGGTCCCTGAGATACCCGTCCCCACTCGAGAGGAACACCGAGCTTCACACCACAGCTCAAGATGAACCCTGTTTTCCCCCTCCTCAACTTGAGATGAGTGCTGATTCCCCTGCTTCATCATGAAAGGAATGCTGACGTTCCAGTCGCACCTCAGGAGGAGGCCAGTCTCACCTTGAAACTCGAGAGGAACTCCAGGGGTCGTGCCACCATTTGAAAAGACCCCGATGTCCCCATCCACTCGATATTAGGCCTCATTCCCCTGTAATGACTCAAATGTCACCCCGCGTATCAACTCACGACACAAAGGGAGGACTCAGAGCCCCGTGGCGCCTCTAGAAATAACCCCTGATCCCTACCTCAACTCGACAGGAGGCCAGACACCCCTTTTCCACCTCAAGAGGGAAGTGGAGTTCCATACCTCAACAGGAGACAACATCTGGCTCCCCAGTGGAATCTCCATAGGGACCCTGAGATCGCTGTCAGAGCTGGAGAGGAATCCTGAGTTTCACTCCTCAACTCAAGATGAGGCCCTAGGCACCTGCACCAACTCGAGAGGAATCCCGAGAGGCCCCTCACAACTCAAAAGGATTCCTGACTTCCCAGAGACAACATGAGAGGCTCCCTCAGGTCCCCGTGGCAGCTCAAGGAAACCCACACTTCTTGATGCAACTCGAGAAACACCTTGAGATTCCCCCTTCCATGCGAAATGAGGCCTGATAATCCTGCCATGACTCCAGAACACTCCTGTGCTCACCCTCGCAACTCGAATGGAGACTTGATTTCCCTGAGGCAACACGAGAGGCTCTCTGAGTTCCCCGTGGTATCTGGAGAGGACCCCCAAGCCTCCCGCCGCACCTCGAGACAAACCACGAGATTCCCCCATCAACGCGAGATGAGGCCCTTTGCTCCTGCAGCGCCTCGAGATCAATCCTGAGTTCCCTCTCAAAACTCGAGAGGAGGCTGGAGTCCTTTTACGCAACTCGATGGAGCCCAGAGATCCCCGTCACAACTCGAGATGAAAGCCGAGTTTCCCGTGACAACTCGAGAAGAGCCCCACCTCATCTGGAGATGAGGGCCCATTCCCTGCTTCAACTCAAGAGGAATCCCAACTTCCCCTGGCACCACAAAAGGAGGCCTTTTCCACCAATTGAATCTAGAGTGGAATCCCGTGGATCCTGCTGCAAGGAAAAAGGACGCTGAGTTGCCCCTCAGCTCCAGATAGGTCCTGATTCCCCTGCACTGGCTCCAATGGAACACCGAGTATCCCCTCATAATAGGATAGGAGGCTTGTCAGCCCTGCCTATCCTCTTGAAAAAGCCCCAATTCCACGCCTTAACTCCACGAGAGGCCTGACACCCCCTTGACAACTCGAGAGGAATGCAGAGATCAATGCCTCAACACCATATGAGGCCTGACTCCCTAGTTGAACCTTGATAGGAACCTCGAGATCCCTGTCACCGCTGGAGAGGAACACTGAGTTTCCCGACTGAACTCAAGACCCGGCCCTACTCATGGGGAGCGACTCAAGAGAAATCCCGACGTGCCCCTCAACTCAAAAAGAGACCTGACTTCTCTGGGGCAACATGAGCGTGTCCCTGAGGTCCCAGTCGCAACTCGAGAGGAACCCCAAGCTTCCCACCACAACTCAAGAAAAACTACGAGATTCTCCCCTCAACGCGAGATGAGGCCCTTTTCCAGAGCAGTGTCTCAAGAAAAACCCCATGTTCCCTCTTGAAACGTGAAAGGGTACTTGACACCCTTGATGCAACTCAGGAAGGTCCCCAAGATATCCTTCCCGACTGGAGAGGAGCACCGAGTTTCAGGCCAAAACTCAAGAAGATCCCTGTTTTCCCCCTCCTCAACTCGAGATGAGGGTCGATTCCCCTGCTTCGTCGGGAAAGGAATCCCGACGTTGCCATTGCCCCTCAAGAGGAGGCCGGTCTCACCTTGAAACGCGAGTGCATTCCCGGGAGTCGTGCCTCAATTTGAAAAGACACCAATTTCCCCAGCCACTCCAGATAAGCCTGATTCCCCTGCACTGACTCGACTGGAACCCCGAGGATTGACTCAAAACACGAATGGAGGTGTGACAGCCCCGTGGCATCTTGAGAAAAAGCCCCAGATCCCTATGTCTACTCGACAGGAAGCCAGACACCTCTTTGAAACTTTGAGAGGGAAGTGGAGTTCCATGTCTCCACACGAGACGAGGCCTGACTCCCCTGTTGAAACTCCATAGGTACCCCGAGATGCATGTCAGAACTGGAGAGGAAACCTGAGGTCATGGCCTCAACTCAAGATGAGGCCATATGCCCCTGCACCGACTGGAGAGGAATCCCGATTGGCCCCTCACAACTCGAATGGAGACTTCACTTTCCTGAGGCAACACAAGCGGGTTTGTGGTTCCCGTTGCAACTCGAGAGGAACCCCAAGTTTCCTTATGTGACTCGAGAAACCCCAGGAGATTCTCCCCTCAACGAGAGATGAGGCCCCTTTCCGCTGCAGCATCTCAAGAGAAATCCCACCTTCCCTTTTGAGCCTCGAAAGGGTACTTTACACCCTTTAGGCAACTCAAGAAGTTCCCTGACATACCCGTCTGCACTCGAGAGAAACACCGAGTTTCCCGCCACAATGCAAGAAGAGCCCCGGTTTCCCCTCCTCATCTCGAGATGAGGGTCCATTCCCCTGCTTCGTCTGCAAAGGAATCCTGATGTTCTCGTCACACCTCAGGAGGAGGCCGGTCTCACCTTGAAATTCGAGAGGAAATCCAGGGGTCGTGCCACCATTCGAAAAGACCCTGATGTCCTCGTCCACTCGAGATAAGGCCTCATTCCCCTGCAACGACTTGAATGTCACCCTGAGTATCAACTCACGACATTAAGGGAGGACTGAGAGCTCCATGGCGCCTCTAGAAATAGCCCCTGATCCCTACCTCAAGTCGACAGGAGGCCTGACACCCCTTTTCCACCTTAAGAGGGGAGCGGAGTTCCATGCCCCAACACGAGATGACGTCTGACTACCCAGTGGAATCTCCATAGGGACCCCGAGATCCCTGTCAGAGCTGGAAAGGAACCCTGAGTTTCCCGCCTCAACTTGAGATGAGGCCCTAGTTGCCTGCACCAACTCGAGAGGAATCCCGAGAGGCCCCTCACAACTCGAAAGGATTCCTGACTTCCCAGAGACAACATGAGAGGCTCCCTCAGGTCCCCATGGCAACTCAAGGGAACCCACACTTCCTGCCGCAACTCGAGAAACACCTTGAGATCCCCCCTTCCATGCGAAATGAGGCCTCATTCCCCTGCCATGACCCCAGAGCACTCCCACTCACACCCTCGCAACTTGAATGGAGACTTGACTTCCCTGAGCAACACGAGAGGTTCCCTGAGTTCCCCATGGTACCTGGAGAGGAACCCCAAGCCTCCCGGTGCAACTCGAGACAAACCACGAGATTGCCTGTCAATGTGAAATGAGGCCTTTTTCTCCTGCAGCGCCTCGAGAGCAATCCCAAGTTCCCTCTCAAAACTCGAGAGGAGGCTTGAGTCCCTTCATGCAACTCGACAAGGCCCAGAGATCCCCGTCACAACTCTAGATGAAAGCCGAGTTTTCTGCCACACCTTTAGAAGAGCCCCATATATTCCTCCTCATCTGGTGATGAGGGCCCATTCCATGCTTCAACTCAAGACGAATCACAACTCCCCCCTCGCACCACAAGAGGAGGCCTGTCTCACCTGTTGAATCTTGAGTGGAACCCTGCAGATCCTGCTGCAAGGAAACAGGATGCCGAGTTCCCCTCAGCTCCAGATAGGTTCTGATTCCCCTGCACTGGCTCCAATGGAATACCGAATATCCCCTGACAACAGGATGGGAGGCCTGTCGGCCCTGCCTATCCTCTTGAAAAAGCCCCAATTCCCTGCCTGAACTCGACCAGAGACCTGACACCCCTTTGACAACTTGAGAGGAACGCAGAGTTCCATACCTGAACACCAGACGAGGACAGACTCCCTAGTTGAACCTTGATAGGAACCCTGAGATCCTTTCGCCGCCAGAGAGGAACACTGAGTTTCCCGACTGAACTCTAAACACGACCCTATTCACAGGCAGGGACTCAAGACGAATTCCAACTAGCCCCTCGCACCTCCAAAAGAGATCTGACTTCTCTGAGGCAACACGAGTGGGTCCCTGAGGTCCCCGTCGCAACTCGAGAGGAACCCCAAGCTTCCCACCACAACTCGAGAAAAACCACAAGATTCTCCCCTCAACGCGAGATGAAGCCCTTTTCCAGAGCAGTGTCTCGAGAGAAACCACATGTTCCCTCTTGAAACGTGAAGGGGTACCTGACACCCTTGATGCAACCCAGGAAGGTCCCCGAGATACCCATCCCTACTCCATAGGAACACCAAGTTTCACACCATAACTCAAGAAGAGTTCCGTTTTCCCCTCCTCAACTCGAAATGAGGTTCTATCCCCCTGCTTCTTCTGGAAAGGAATTCTGAAATCCCCGTCGCACCTCAAGAGGAGGCCACTCTCAACTTGAAACTGGAGAGGAACCCGGGGGTCTTTCCACAATTCAAAAGACATGGATTTCCCCAACCACTGGAAATAAGGCCTGATTCCCTTGCACCGATTCGAATGGAATCCCAAGAATCAACTCACAACACAAAGGGAGGACTGATACCCCGTTGCAAATTTGAAAAAAGCCCCAGGTCTCTAATTCAACTCGACTAGGGGCAGGAAACCTCTTTTACAGCTCGAGAGGAATGCAGAGTTCCATGCCTCAGCAAAATTCGAGACCTGACTCCCTGTTTGAAACTGCAGACACACCCCGAGATCCACATCAGAACAGGAGAGGAACACTGAGGTTACTGCCTAAACTGGAGATGAGGCCCTCTTCAATTGCACCACCACAGAGGAATCTCAAGAGTCCCCACACAACTCGAAAGTATTCCTGACTTCCCATAGGCACCACGAGAAGCTCCCTGAGGTCACCGTCACAAGTCGAGGGAACCCAAATTTTTCTTGCAACTCGAGAAAGACCTCGAGATTCCTCCTTCAATGCGAATTGAGGCCTGATTTCCCTGCTGTGACTCGAGAGCAATCCTGCGCTCCCCCCTCGCAACTCGAATGGAGACTGGACTTCCCTGGGGCAACACGAGAGGTTCCTTGAGATCCCTGTCTTAACGCAAGAGAAACTCCAAACTTCCTGCTGCAACTCGAGAAAAAACAGATTTCCCTGTCATCGCCAGATGAGGCCCTTCTTTACCTGCAGGGCCTAGAAAGCAATCCCGAGTTCCCTCTCAAAACTCCATAGGAGGCTTGACTCCCTTTAGGCCACTCAAAGTGCTCTAGGAGGTATACCCATTGCAACTCGAGAGGAGAGCAGAGTTCTTTGCTTCAACTCGAGATGAGGCCTGACTCCCCAGGTGAACCTTGAACTCAATTCCGAGATCCCTGTTGCCACTGAAGAGGAACATGGAGTTTCTGGACACAAGTCTAGATGAGGCCTATTTCCCCTGGAGTGACTTTGCGAGGAATCCTGAGGTGCCCATCACAACTTGAAATGAGACCTGACTTCCCTGAGGCAATACGAGCGGGACCCTGAGGTCCACATCGAGAGGAACCCCAAACGTCCCGCCAAGCCTCGAGGAAAACCATGGGATTCTCACTTCAACGTGAGATGAGGCCCCTTCCCTCTGCAGCATCTCAAGAGAAATCCTACATTCCCTCTTGAAACTCGAAACAGTACTCGACACCCTTTATGCTACCAGAAGTTCCCTGACATAACCGTCCCCACTCAAGAGGAACACTGAGTTCCCCAGCACACCTCAATCTGAGCCCCTTTGCCCCTCCTTATCTCGAGGTGAGGGTCCATTCCCCTACTTTGTCTGGAAAGGAATCCCGACATTCCCGTCACACCTCAAGAGGAGGCTGGTCTCACATTGAAACTCAACCAGAACCCTGGTAGGGCATGCCACAATGCCAAAGACATTGATTTCTGTATCCACTTGAGATAAAGTCGGATGCCACTGCACCGATTCAAATGTAACCCTGAGTATCCAGTCACAACACGAAAGGGTACTGACACCCCGATTGCATCCTCCAGAAAAAGCTGCAGGTTCCAAATCCAACTCAACAAGAGGCCTGACATCCCATTCACAACTCGAGAGGCAAGCCGAGTTCCATGCCTCAACACAAGATGAGGCCTGCCTCCCCTGTTCAAACTCCACAGAAACCCCGAGATCGATGTCAGAAATGGAGAGGAATCCTGATGTTCCCGCCTCAACTTGAGATGAGGTATTACTCATCCCTGCAGTGACGAGAGAGGAATCCCGAGGTGCCCATCACAACACAAAAGCAGATCTGACTTCCCTGAGGAAACACGAGCAGGTCCCCCAGGTCCCCACACAACTTGAGAGGAACCCTAAGCTTCCCACCACAATTCCACAAAAACCACGAAATTCTCCCCTCCACGCCAGATGAGGCCCTTTTACGCTGCAGTGCTTCCCAATAAATCCCACATTCTCTCCTGGAACTCAAAAGGGAACTTGACACCCTTTATGAAACCCCAGAAGCTTCCCAAGATACCCGTCCCCACTCGAGAGGAATGCTGAGTTTCCCACCACAACCCAAGAAGAGCCCTGTTTTCCCCTCCTCAACTCGAGATGAGGGTTGATTCCCCTGCTTCATCTGGAAAGGAATGCCGACATCCCCGTCGCCCCTCAAGAGGAGGCCAGTCTCAACTTGAAACTGGAGAGGGACTAGGCGGTCTTGCCACAATTTGAAAGACATGGATTTCCCCATCCACTCAAGATAAGGCCTGATTCCCTTGCGCCGATTCGAATGGAACACCGAGAATCAACTCACAACACGAAGGGAGGACTGATACCCTGGTTGCTAATTCGAGAAAAGCCCCAGGTCCTCAATTCAACTCGACTGGAGGCCTGAAATCTCTTTTACAGCTCGAGAAGAAAGCAGAGTTCCATGCTTCAAAACAAGTCGAGACCCGACTCCCTGTTTGAAACTGCAGACACACCTTGAGATCCACATCAGAACAGGAGAGGAATCCTGACGTTCCCACCTCAACTGGAGATGAGGCCCTCTTCCATTGAACCGACCCCAGAGGAATCCCAAGAGGCCCATCAAAACTCTAAAGCATTCCTGACTTCCCAGAGTCACCAAGAGAAGCTCCCTGAGGTCACCCTCAGAACTCGAGGGAACCCAAAATTTCTTCCTACAAATCGGGAAAGACCTCAAGATTCACCCTTCAACGAGAATTGAGGCCTGATTCCCCTGCCGTGCCTTGAGAGCAATCCCACGCTCCCCTTCGCAACTCGAATAAGACTGGACTTCCCTGGGGCAACATGAGAGGCTCCCTGAGTTCCCCTTTGTAACTCGAGAGAAACCCCAAAATTTCTGCCACAACTCGAGAAAATCCACGAGATTCCCCCGTCATCGCCTGATGAGGCCCTTCTTTTCCTGCAGGGCCTAAAAAGCAATCCTGAGTTCCCTCTCAAAACTCCACAGGAGGCTTGACTCCCTTTAGGCCACTCAAAGGGCTCCAGGAGAAACTGGTTGCAACTGGAGAGGAGAGCAGTGTGCTTTGCTTCAACTCAAGAGGAGGCCTGACTCCCCACGTGAACCTTGAATGCAACCCCGAGATCCCTGTCACCACTGGAGAGGAACACGGAGTTTCTGGACACAAGTCTAGATGAAGCCTATTTCCCTGCAGTGACTTGTGAGGAATCCCGTGGTGCCCATCACAACTCGAAATGAGACCTGACTTCTCTGAGGTAATACGAGCAGGACCCTGAGGTCCACGTCACAACTTGATAGGAAGCCCAAACTTCCCACCAAGCCTCGAGGAAAACCATGGGATTCTCCCCTCAACGCGAGATGAGGTTCTTTCCCACTGCATCATCTCGAGAGAAATCCCACGTTCCCTCTTGAAACTCGAAACGGTACTCCACACCCTTTAGGCAACTCCAGAAGTTCCCTGACATACCCGTCCTCACTCGAGATGAACACCCAGTTTCCCAGCTCAATCTGAGCCCCTTTGCCTCTCCTCATCTCGATATGGGGGTCGATTTCCCTGCTTTGTCTGGAAAGGAATCCCAGCGTTCCCGTTACACTTCAAGAGGAGGCCGGTCTCACATTGAAACTCAACAGGAACCCTCGTGAGTCATTCCACAATGCCATGACACCGATTTTCCTATTCACTCGAGATAAGGCCTGATGCCCCTGCACTGATTTGAATGGAACCCCGAGTATCATGAATAAACATGAATAAGCATTAAAAGCATCTTCAGTGCAAAACATTCATATAGAAATGGCCACACAGATCCCATATTCACCATGTCTGCTTTAAATCCATCAATTTTGTCCAAATCACTGAAAATCTCAGTAACACTCTTAAAAAAAAAAAAAAAAAGGATGGGAAGGAAAGATATATTCATGCAATTGAACAATTGCTGAAATGTAAGTGGGGCTGTGGGTTACATTATACTGTAGAAACCATACGATTTCCTGATTTGGGAGATTATATGCAGGTTTTGCAGGAGCATGCACCCATTCTGCATAAAACACAGAGTATTTTAGATGATGTGGCAAATGTGAGCACTTTTTCCCATTGCTAGGTGTTTTCTGTACATTTTAAATTCCCAGAAAGTAAATTACATCTTAAAACAAGCAAGTCAATAAAATAAAAGAAAATCAGATTAGACAGGCATGAAACTTTCCTAGAGAGGTCAAGACTTACCCAGACGAAGTTCAAGGGAAGCTGTGATGCTCACTGCCCTTGAAGGAGTCCACATGGAATGAAGAAGTACTGTGGGAAGTCTATTAGTAACCACCATGCCTTGGGTCCTCTGGATGACCTATTGCACGTGAAACAGATTTTACAAATAAAATTTTCCCCATAACTTCACAAAAGTTGTTAGACTACATTCAGTAAACTTAAATAATTTCCAATCAATTTACAAACATATAAAATACTACAACTTACAATTCCAATCAATATACAAAAATCACTTGTGTTTCTATACACTAATAACAATCAGAAACAAAAATTAAGAAAATCCCACTTATAATTGCATTCAAAAGAATAAAACATCTAGCAACAAACTTAATCAAGGACATAAAAGACCTGTAGTCAGAAAGCTAGAAAGCACTGATAAAGAAACCAAAGAAAAGTCAAATAAACAGAAAACTATTCCACGCTCATGCACTGGAACAATGAGGAATTAAAATGTCCATTCCAACCAAAGCCATCAACAAATACACTGACTTGAAATCACAAAAATAATATTCAATGGCCGTTTTCACAGAAATAGAAATATTCCTAATATTAGGCTGCTAATATTGAACAGGACCTTAAACAGCCAAGAAGACTCTGAGAAAGAAGAACACAGTTGGAGGCATCTTCCTCTCTGACTTCAAACTACATCATGGACTTGTAGTAACCACCACAGTGAGGAACTGGCAGGAATACAGACATGGACTCCAGAAAAGAATAGAGAGCCCAGGAATGAACCCACATGTACTTGGTCAGTTCATGAAAATCAAACCAGGAACATCAAAGAGGAAAGGACAGTCTTCTTAAGAAACAGCGACAGGAAAACTGGCCACCTACTTGGAAGAACATCAGCGAAGGTCATCCTCTAGATCATATAACAGAAATCGAACTGAAAACCCACCATTTTGCATATGGAGCTCTTCCCCCCCTGAGTCCTGAGACTCAGCTGGACACAGGAAACGTCTACTTCATCCTTTTTTCCCTCTTGCAGTACCTCCCTGCTGGCGGGCACTGAGGCAACCCCACTCCTGTTAGCTGGGACACAGCCCCGTTACAGTTACTAAGGAGCCAGGGCCCTGAGGAGACAAAGCTCCTGCCAGCTGTTCACCGAGCCCCGTCTGAAGGCAAAGTGTCCTGTGCCCGCAGGTCAGAGGGGGTTTTGGCGACCACTGAGGGCCGCCAGAAAAGAGGGGGCAGCCCGGCGCTCACAGACCTCAGAGGGCTCACCCAGAAGCAGCTCTGCTGTGAGCACTCAGACTGGAAGCCCAAATTGAAATGGAGCAGAATAGCTCCATGACCCTCCTCAAAACATGGCTAAGGAACAATCAGAGCCTGTATGGAATGCAGACATAAAAAGGAACACATTTGAGTCAGTTCTAATGAAGGGGATGAACCTAGAGTGTATTAAAACAGAGAAGTCAGTCAGAGAGAGAAAAACATGGAATCAAGAAGGATGGGTCTGACGAATCTGTTCATATAGCAGCAACGGAGATGCAGACATAGAGAACAGAGTTTCGGACAAGGGTGGGGAACAAGAGGGAGAGGGTGAGATGAATGGAGAGAGCAGCATGGATGCATGTACACCAACATGTGTAAATAGACAACGAGTGGGGATTTGCTGTATGACTCAGGGAACTCAAACTGGGGCTCTGTAATAATCTAGACAGATGGGGATGGATGGGATGTTGGAGGGAGATTCAAGAGTGAGGGGACACATGTACACCTATGGTTCATTCATGTGGATGTATGACAAATCAAACCAATATTGTAAAGCAATGATCAATCAACTAAAAAAAAAAAAAAAACTGTTTAAAAAATAAATGTGAAATAAACAGAAACACAAACTTTGCAACTAACACCGTAACTCAAAACTATGCAGTTTGAGAAATCAACAAAAGATCTACATGACCTTTGGTCTGGTGATGAGTTCTAACACACAACAAAAAAGGCAACTTACCAAATTAGGAATATAAATTATTTAAAACATTGACTTTTACAATTTTAGACATTTACTCTGTGAAGGATCTTATTTGAGAGAACCAAAAGACACACTGTTGAATGAACCACTGACCACCCACCCTTGCCTGGCAACAGAGAAGAGAAAACACTTGCAGGAGTCATCTTACAACAGGAGGTCCTGGTAAGGAACAAGGAACTAACAAGCTACCACCAACCAGGATTCTGCAGAGGTCAAAAGGAGATGGGAGACTGCAGTACAGAGGTCCTACCAACTTCCCAGGATCCTCTTCGCTGGAATCCATCTCGGCTGAGTGATGCATGTGCCCCCAGGAAAGAACCCAATTCAGAATGATTGGCAAGAGACAAACCAGAAACTAACCCAATGACCACAAACCCTGAGATGGTGAGCCACGTGGCAGAGCAGTTCTCTCCATTTCCCTCACCCTCCTGCCCTTCACCCTGGCAGCCCTTCCCAATGAAATCTCTCGCTTGGATGGCACTCATCTCCTCGGACAATTCATTTCCAAGTGTCAGACAAGAATCCACTCTCAAGCCCTGGAAGGGATCCCCCTTCCTTTATCAAAACCACAATCCAGTAGAAAATATCTTCCAAATGCTACCTTGTAGAGAAGGCAATGGCACAACCCCCCCACCCCCCAGTATTCTTGCCTCAGAAATCCCAGAGACAGAGGAGCTTGGTGGGCTACAGTCCAACAGCAGGGCATTTCTGAGGGGAGGAAACAGTCCCAGGGAAGCT
>NW_011492701.1:21976-25984 GCF_000754665.1 Bison bison bison
GGTCTGACTCTTTGCGAACCCATGAATTGCAGCACGCCAGGCCTCCTTGTCCATTACCAACTCCCGGAGTTCACTGAGACTCACGTCCATCGAGTCAGTGATGCCATCCAGCCATCTCATCCTCTGTCGTCCCCTTCTCCTCTTTCCCCCAATCCCTCCCAGCATCAGAGTCTTTTCCAATGAGTCAACTCTTCGCATGAGGTGGCCAAAGTACCGGAGTTTCAGCTTTAGCATCATTCCTTCCAAAGAAATCCCAGGGCTGATCTCCTTCAGAATGGACTGGTTGGATCTCCTTGCAGTCCAAGGGACTCTCAAGAGTCTTCTCCAACACCACAGTTCAAAAGCATCAATTCTTTGGCGCTCAGCCTTCTTCACAGTCCAACTCTCACATCTAGATGTTAAGGTTCAGAGAAACCTGCAGGGAAGTGCCAGGGAATAAACACCACACAGCGTGTCTGTGAGCAGGATACTCTACATGCTCAGTGAAACCTCCTGGACAAATTTGGCTTAAATATTTTCTTTTTAATGCTTTGTAGGAGGGCTGGTAAGAAGAGCTGGGTGAGGAAAACAAAGTAAAGAGATTAAAATGTCTTCCATGTAATGAGATAGGCAAAATACAACCTCAAATAATAATATGTCTAAGTGTAAGTCTTAAGGAATACAGCTTTCTTTTTAAACAAGAAGTATGGGGTCGCACAGAGTCGGACACGACTGAAGTGACTTAGCAACCACAGCAGCAACTTTTAATTACACTAATATTCCTCCTTTGGTTTCAAATCACCCTGATCCTCTAAATATGCTCATTGTCTATGTCCTTCATGTGTCTTATGATCATAATTTTAACTCTTTAAAGCAGCTGGATGACATAAATATGGGTTTGTGAAAAGCATACAATAAATATATCATGTCAAGCTTTCCTACCATTTACCAACTTATTATTATTATTATTTTCTTAAATATGGTAGAATTCATGTGAGAACACTGAAAAACCGAGGAGATGATGCTGCTAAATTAGGAACTTCTGGCTTCTCATCCTTTATAACTGAAGGTTGTTAACAAGATTATTCTTTTAATCCCTATGCCACTCTGCCATCTTTACTGTAGATTTATGGATGTTCATAACATCCTTGCTTAACTATTCTAGGAAGCGAATTCTGTTCATTCATCTCAAATATCCCGTTCATTGCCATCAATCAGGGCCCAGGCCATGTTCCAGCCTTCCCGACCTAGTCTTCTCTCCTGACCACACTAACTCACTTCCATGCAACTTCCTCCTAAATTCTGGCCACACTCTCTTTGATATCACTGAAAATTCAAAACTTACTACCTGACATTGTCATTAATATATAAATATATTATATATAATATGTAAAATGTAGTATGTAAGATATATGTAAAATATAATATAGAGAAATTATAAAGAGTCCTTGAAATAAAGAATTCCACTGAACTGGTTCCAGATGACTTGGTGTGTTTTTTCTTGTCCTCTATTTGTATGACAGTCATTTGAAATTCAACTATAATTAGAACTGCAAGAAAGAGAGGACTAGGATCTTGCCTCCTGGAGCTGCCTTATCAGTACTTTTATCCACCTTCCCTGGTCTCATGCTCCCTTGAGCTTTCCTTTCTCTCTTTCTCTCTTTCATGACCCACTTTTTAATTCTTTTTATAGGTTTTTCTTTTGTACAATATTTTCTCTTTACATTTTTTTTTGTATGTTTCATCACTTCCATTCTTTACTGTTTAATCTTTCTCAGAAGCACAAGTACACACACACACACACGTTTCCCATACAAGCTCTGTGTTTAGGTGCTGTTTGACTGGGCTGTCTCTGTGTTTGACTCACATTTTCATATTCCACAATATTACCACATACCAGGAGAGACAACAATTTTCCTATCTGCTTCTCCTTTTGACTCACATTACACTAAAAAGGAAGCAAAAGGAAGGGTCGCAGACAGACCACTGAATGCTTTAAGATGCTGGCCTTTTAGAATTACATCTCACGTTTTCCAAAGCATCAGAGCCCTGGCCAGTCATTTGGCGCCTTCTTCAGGACACAAAGAGCCACAGGCTGGGAAAATCAGATCTGATTTAATGAATTTGATTGAATCTGATTTCATTCAAGGTGGCCACCGCATCCCTAGAACCACTCTGAATAAACCATTTCCTGCTGTCAAAATAACTGTACTAACCCAAGCAATCTACAGATTTGATGTAATTTGTATCAAATTACAAATTGTGTTTTTCATAGAACTAGAACAAAAAATTTTACAGTGTGTATGGAAATACAAAACACCCTGAAGAGCCAAAACAATCTTGAGAAAGAAGAGCAGGAGCTGACAGGATCAGGCTCCCTGACTTCAGACTACACTACAAGCTACAGTAATCAAAACACTGGTACTGGCACAAAAACCAAAATATATTGCATGGATCAATGGTACAGGATAGGAAGTCCAGAGAGAAACCCATGCACCTGTGGTCAATTAATCTAGGACAAAGGAGGCAAGACTGTACAATGGAGAAAAGACAGCCCCCTCAACAAGCAGATCTGAGAAAACTGGACAGCTACATGTATAAGAATGAAATCAGAACACTCCCTAACACCATCCACAACAATAAACTAAAAATAGATTAAAGAACTAAACATAAGGATAGACATTATAAAACTCTTAGAGGAGAACACAGGCACAACACTGCCACAAATCACAGCAATGTATCTTTTTTTGACCCACCCCTTAGAGTAATGAAACTAAAATCAAAAGTAAGCACATGGGACCTAATTAAACTTAAAAGCCGTTGCACAGCACAAGATATCATAAACAAAACAGTAGAAAACACATAGAACTGGGGACAATATTTGCAAATGAGGCAACTGACAGATTAGTTTCCAAAACATTCAAACAGCTCAAAGAACTCAATATCAAAAAACAAACAACCCAATCAAAAAATGAGTGTAAGATCTAAATAGACATTTCTCTAAAGAACACTTACAGATGACCAAAAAGCACATGAAATGATGCTCAGAAAGGATGCTCAACATCCCTAATTATTAGAGAAGTGCAGAAATACTACAATTGGGTATCATTTCACACCAGTCAGAATAGCCAACATAAAAAATCTACAAATAATAAATGCTGTAGAGGGTGTGGAGAAAAGGGAGCCCTCCTACAGTGTTCATGGGAATGTAAATAGGTACACCCACTGTGGAGAACAGAACAGAACATATCTAAAACTAAATATAGAGTTGCCATATGAGTCACCAATGCCACTCTTGGTCAATTACCCAGAGGAAACCATAATTTAAAAAGATACATGCACCCCAATGTTCATTGCAGCAATATTTACAATAGCCAATACATGGAAGCAACCTAAATATCCATCAACAGATGAATGGATAAAGAATATATGGTACACAAACATACACACAGTGAAGTATTCAGTTGAGTTCAGTCGCTCAGTCGTGTCCGACTCTTTGCGACCCCATGAATTGCAGCACTCCAGGCCTCCCTGTCCATCACCAACTCCCAGAGTTCACTCAGACTCATATCCACTGAGTCTGTGATGCCATCCAGCCATCTCATCCTCTGTCGTCCCCTTTCCCTCAGGCCCCCAATCCCTCCCAGCATCAGAGTATTTTCCAATGAGTCAACTCTTTGCATAAGGTGGCCAAAGTACTGAAGTTTCAGTTTTAGCATCATTCCTTCCAAAGAACACCCAGCGTTGAACTCCTTTAGAATGGACTGGTTGGATCTCCTTGCAGTCCAAGGGACTCTCAAGAGTCTTCTCCAACACCACAGTTCAAAATCATCAATTCCTCAGAGCTCAGCTTTCTTCACAGTCCAACTTTCACATCCATACATGACCACTGGAAAAACCATAGCCTTGACTAGATGGACCTTTGTTGGCAAAGTAATATCTCTGTTTTTGAATATGCTATCTAGGTTGGTCATAACTTTCCTTCCAAGGAATAAGCATCTTTTAATTTCATGGCTGCAGCACCATCTG
>NW_011492701.1:26084-32953 GCF_000754665.1 Bison bison bison
CTCTCCACTTTCACTTTCATCAAGAGGCTTTTTAGTTCCTCTTCACTTTCTGCCATAAGGGTGGTGTCATCTGCATATCTGAGGTTATTGATATTTCTTCCGGCAATCTTGATTCCAGCTTGTGCTTCTTCCAGCCCAGCGTTTCTCATGATATACTGTGCATAGAAGTTAAATAAGCAGGGTGACAATATACAGCCTTGACGTACTCCTTTTCCTATTTGGAACCAGTCTTTGTTCCATGTCCCATTCTAACTGTTGCTTCCTGACCTGCATATAAATTTTACAAGAGGCAGGTCAGGTGGTCTGGTATTCCCATCTCTTTCAGAATTTTCCACAGTTTATTGTGATCCACACAGTCAAAGGCTTTGGCATAGTCAATAAAACAGAAATAGATGTTTTTCTGGAACTCTCTTGCTTTCAATGATCCAGGAGATGTTGGCAATTTGATCTCTGGTTCCTCTGCCTTTTCTAAAACCAGGCTGAAAAATGGAGTAATACTCAGCGATTAAAAAAAAAAAATGAAATAATGCCATTTGCAGCAACATGGATGGACCTAGAAATTTTCATATTACATGAAGTAACTCAGAGAGAGAAAAACAAATACCATATGATGTCACTTAACAGTAGAATCTAATAAAAATAAGTTTATTTACAAAATAGGAAACAACTACCCTATCCCAAATCAAACTTTCAGTTACCAAAGGGGAAACATGGGGAGGGATAAATTAGGAGATTGGAATTAATATATATACACTACTATGCATAAAATAGAAATAGATAACTAATACAGACCACCAAGATATTACAGGGAATTTACTCAATAACCCATATGGGAAAATAATCTGAAAAGAAGGGGTATATATGTGTGAATCATATATATGTGTATATATATATATATATATATATGTATATGTATATCAGTGACATATATATCACTTTGCTGTACATCTGAAACTAGCACAACACTGTAAGTCATATATACTCCAATAAAAATTTTTAACAATTATTTTCTGCTGGGACAATGCTTTATATCCCTTCAGGACAAATCTCTCCAACTCCCAATAAATATCTCAGAAGCTAAGGGGTCTTTCCTATAACTTCCTTCCATATTCTTTGCAGTTTCATAAAGTACCTTTATTCAGTCCAAGGAGTCATGAGCATCATGAAGGGCCCAGTGGCAGTCAGTAACAACCAATGTGAGAGGAGAAGCCACATTTTGTTTGTTTTTTCCATCTCTAGCATCCAGCACAGAGACTGGACTCTGGAATTGGTTGGTTTTGGGTGTGCGGCTTTTGAAGCACATGATGCGTATTTAATATATGAGGTGGAGGACTATGACACACAGATTATTTTAAGAAGAGAGATTTTTCTAGATGTTCCATCCTAGGTGGGTTATGAATGAAAAACTCCTAACTTGGAACCCTCTCTCCACCTCTTAAATCTATTAAAAATAAAGGAGGACACACTAAAAAGAAAAACCAATGGAAATGGAGTAGGACCTGCCCACAGACCCTGCTGTTTGTTTGTAGAAAAGTTTTAGCCTCTGAGGCTTTGACCAAAGAGCAAATGTAATCAGAGAAATGAGAAAATGCTGAAACAAAAACAGTTGAGCAAGACAAAATAACAGATAGGTAAAACTTCAAACAAAGTCAAGGACCTTTAATTCCTCCTCAGGGGCTGTAGATAACATTCTGAGCCATATCCTTGAATTCTTCTGCAGATATTGAAATGCCCACCAGCTGGAAGAAGTTAACTGCATGTTGACTAAACCTATGTACACCCCAGACCAGTTGAAACCTGATGGTTGATGATACTGACTCCTAAAGTCACCCAGTTTCCTCACCACCAACCAGTCCAGAAGGATGTACACCAGCTATCAGGCACCTCACGCTCTCACCCCTAACTCTGCCATCAAAAACCCTTCCCTGAATTTGGGGGAGAATGGATACATGTATCTGTGTGGTGGAGTCACTCGCTGTGCTCCTGAAACTATCAACATTGTTCGTTGGCTATACTCCAATATAAAATAAGTATTTTTAAAAAACTGTTTTCATCTTTAGGAAACCTAAGCCACATATTTGTCTTTATTCTAGTTTACCAAAAGGTGCATTCATTTTTTTTTCAAGTATTCTAACTATTGGGAAATGTTTAAAAATTTGTTAATTCTCTCATTAACTAGCCTGTCCTCCTTGTTTAATACAAATATATGTCCTCTGGTTTAATACAAAACTTGGGGACATATATTTCTATACTGCTATCTCTATATCTACTCCTGTGTGTGTGTTTATGTGTGTCTATATCTAGCTATTTCTCCATACTGGAAATATGTTGTGTAGAATTTTGAAGCTTGCCTTGCTTAATGATAAATCACTGACATTAAAAAAAAAAAAAAACACCACTGACAATAAAACCCTTCCCTGGAAGCCATCAGAGATATTGGATCTTTTGAGAAGGAATCCTCTGTTCTTGCCTGGCCCCACACTGGGCACCTTGCAAGAAACACCAGTTTCCTTCATCACAACCTGGTGTCAGGAGATTGGTTTGACTGTGTATTGGGCAAGTGGACCCAAGTCTGGTTGGATAACAAAATCAATAACCAACTCCTGCAGGAGGACAGCAAGGAATAAAAAGATTGTGGTATAGGTTCTCCATAAAACCTAGCCTAGAACTGGAGAAATACTAGGCAATTTCAATATTCTTCTTAAAAGTGATAGTTTAATTATCTGCCCAGTGTGATGGTTAATTAATCTGTCGACTTGGCTAGAATATGATCCCAGCTGTTTGGTCAAACACCAGTTTAGATGTTTCTGTGAAGGTATATTTTAGATGTGACTAGTATTTAAATCAGTAACTTTGAATACAACTGATTACCCTCCATAATGTCCAGGGGCATCATCAGTTAACAGCTGTCAGAGCAAAGACTGAGGTTCCTCAAAGTGGAAGGATGCTTTCAAATTGTGGTGCTAGAGAAGACCCTCAAGAGCCCTTTGGAGGTGGGGGTGAGGGGGTGAGATACAGGACAGGCAGACACATGAACACCCATGGCTGATTCATGTTGATGTACAGCAAAAGCCACCACAATACTGTAAAGTAATTAGCCTCCAATTAAAATAAATATATATTTTAAAAAATTAAAAAAAAATCAAGAACTACAAAGATCTTTTGAGATTTTTTAAAGCTATGGAACATGATGAATAAATGAGGAAGAAGGATATTTTTTACTATGACTGCTCATGTGTTCACATTTTTCATTAGCTATGTATAAGAAAAATCATTTAACATAGCATCTGTTATCCCAACAATGGCAAAAGATGCCATTTACTGTTTTAAGTGTATTTCAGAAATCAATGTCTAAATTTAATTCATAGAATTAAGTTTTGGCAACATACCTTTTGTTAACTCTCTAGTTATACTCCTGGCCAATTTCTGCTGCATCTGAAAGAAGTCAAATATTATTTATGTTTAATTTAAGCAAGAGATATCATCACATGAATGACACAGAACTGACTAAATGTGACATTTAAATAATACTTTTAGAGACTAGACACAACTTGAAGATTACTTAAGTAGAAAAATAATCACATAAATAAAAGAAAATGAATTCCCACTTATTCTGCTTTTAGATAACAGAGAACATATATATGGAATGCTATTTAATCTGATAAAATGTACAATAAATACCAGCCTATTGAGAACACACAATTTCAGAGAACTAGGGAATCATGCATAGTCCTAGAAATGACCCACAAGATTACTATCTTATCCCCTAAAAGCTCCTGCCCTAAATATATACTTCCGAGGCATTTATTTTGATTTCTAGGAGATGATCGAGTTGAAATGGAGGAAGTAGTTTGAAATCAAACTGTTAATAAGGAGAAAACATCTGTGATTTTCTTTAAACTTTTCCATTTAATGAAAACACAGAAAGGTGAGAAAATTATACACAAGAAAACAAGGTACCAGCAAGTTTTAATTCTAAAGATGTTTATTGAGAGGGATTCTGTCATAACTGTTAGTTTCCAAACTATGTCCCATAAAAGTAGAAGGTCCCACAGGGGTCACTGCAGAGCTGAAGGACAGAGAAATCACAGCTGCGGGGTCTCTGGTCGTTCCTTTAGCTAAAGGGCTCTATACTTGTCTCTATTTTATATAATATGGTTCCATGGAAAAAAAATTTTTTTAAAGAAAGGTTTTTTTTCCTTTTGGGGGGATACTTTTTGTAAGGTACAGGACTCATTGATTTAGTCAAATTTCCGAATTCTACAAAAGAAGTGACACAACCAATGACCTTCTTACTGAGTCCTATGCCAGCTACTTCTTCAGATTAAGAAAAACACATAGATTTTTAACTATAACATAGAGAAAATGAATATGTAAAACCTTGTTTATAGTTCAATAACGCTTGTGGCATGACATGATGTAGTAGCTTTCTAACTAAATCATATGCTTTAAAGGCATGAATTAGAATTAATTAATATCAAACTCCTTTTGGAGAAGTGGATATATTTAATTTATAAAGCATGATTTTTTTTTTAAACACAGGAAAGGGAACTTGAAGGAGAAAATCTGTATTGGAATCAAGCAGGCCAAAACTGAAGAGATTCGTCCTTAAAAGGATGTTTGCTTCCTCCAGATAAAACCTGGTTTATTAAAATGAGTCAACAAATGAATTATCCACATTTTGGGTTATTTAGGATAAAACTTAAAACACACAACAGATCTCTCTTTACTGTCTAGCATACTTCTATCCAAAGCTCTCATCATTAGTTGGTACATACAAAAAGCATAAGTGTAATCTCAATTATAATCTAAATCTGGTCAGAAATTACAGTTGCACTTCATTTCCTCAGCCTGAAGTTTCAAGGAGAGGACTTATACTCCTACCCTCCATATGAGAAAAGAGGAGATTTATCTAATGGGTGAGTTTGGGACAAGGAACTAAGAAGTGCTTGCTTGGTTCCAAATCTCTTATTTGAAAAGATGTAGGTGCCCACAGCACCATGAAATTGGGTGTTCAGTAGGCAGCCTGCCCCTGGGATAGGGGTCAAGCATTTGCTTCCTCCCCTTAGGCCTGTGTGGGGAAGTTACTGACTTGGGATGAAGTGTTCAGAGGCCCGCTGTGATGGCACAGCTAAAGCACGTCCTCCAGTTTCATGACTCTCACATCCTAAGACACAACATAGCTGCAGTGCTATTGAAGAAACCTTAGACTGCTCTTCTATGATGGCAAGAAGTCAAATGAGAAAACAGGTTGAGATTGCATTTAACAAGGGCTACTTTTATCTGCACCATAAACATCATGAAAACACTATCAAAATGATAAACCCATGTGCACTGACAGAAATGGATATTTTAATCACAAGGACTACACAATGAAAACTAGTTGCAATTTAAAGACTCTCAATCATTGCTATCTCAGTCATCATTCATCCAGGTGATGTCAAGACAGAGACAAAAGTGAGCTTCATTTACAATTTTTTAATATTTGATTTATCTACAAATTTAGAAACATTTTAAAACTGCTCATCAAGATATTGTTTAGAAATTTAAATTTAGAAAAAAGAAAGAGAGAGAAAGAAAATGAATACCACCAGAACTTAAGGGATAGAGCAAAGAAGTTCTCAGAGGAAAGTTTATAACAATAAACGTGTACATTAAGAAAAAATAATTCTCTCAGATAAGCAACCTAATAAAGAAGCAGAAAAATAAGAACATACCCAGCCCAAAGTTAATATAAGGAAGGCAAAAAACAGAATGGAAATAAATGAAATAGAAAATAAAAGAATAACATAAAATCAATGAAACTAATAAGCTTTGTTTTTTTTTTAATATAAACATATCTTTAGCTAGACTCATCAAGAAAAAGAAAGGACTGAAATAAAATTCTAAATGAAGGAGAAGACATTACAAATTATAAGATACAAGAACAGAGGATCATTAGAGACTTCGATGAACAATTATATATCAAAAATTCTGATAATCTAACAGATACAGACAAATTCCTAATTGTTCTTAAATATCCAAAAGTTCCTTAAATACCTAAAAAACTTTTTCTTACCATAGGCTTCTTTGAGACACTATGTAGAGTTATTATTATGTGACTTAGGTCTCTTTTACATTTCTTTCACATTAGAACATTTCCCCCTCCTTTCTCATGTCATTGAGTAGCTAGAAAATACTGGGCTCAGAATCCTGAAGGACTTGCCATACTTTGAACGTGTTGCAAAGCCATTTCTTAAACTGAATCCTGTGGCTAGCTATGATCTCCAGGGGTGTAACATTTGATACTGTGGACACTCTTCATTGTCTCATTTGGTGAAACTGGTGCATGTATCATCTGTGCCCACACCACCCTACTCCTCTCCTGGATCCACTTAGAACCCCAAGCAATAGCTTTCCTATCTAGGAGGTCCCTAATGGATTTCCAAGGAGAACTGAAAAGGACAGTAGTGTTTCCACAATCCAGAGAAACAGAAGCCTAGGGCTGTGGAGGCACTCTGCTGGGAAAGAACACAAGTTGATTGTCTCAGGAAAACAAACAGCCAACAGTATCTGTGTTCTGGAAGAGGAAGCTCCTATCACAAACACATGTAGAGGCTCAGCAGCAGAGCTGCCGCATCTCTTCTTGGAAGGCAGCAGCAGGCTGGGGGGCTCAGGTAGATTTCTATGTGAATCCAAGTCGCTCCTTCCCTTGTACTTACACGCAGCCTGCATCAGCAGGTTAGAAACAATAATATGGATGAAGTATCCACAGCTTGAAGCACCAGGGAGCCAGCACCTTGCTCTGGATGCTAGAGCTCCTGGGCATGAGGATTGATGAGCTGGCCTGGGGGCTCTTCTACACACCAGCCCAGCAGCACTGGCAGCTC
>NW_011492701.1:35087-37921 GCF_000754665.1 Bison bison bison
CCGTGGACAGAGGGGCCTGGTGGGCTGCCGTCCATGGGGTTGCACAGAGTCGGACATGACTGAAGCGACTTAGCAGCAGCAGCAGCAGCAGCAAGTTTTATTTCTGGTACAGCTATCCAGACTAAAACACCACTTGCAGCAAAACTTGTCCATTTTTATGTGAATGTTTGTTTATACTCAACTCTCTTAGCTCCACACCATCATGTCCTGTTCTAAGTAATCTTATCCCATGGTACGTGGAAGTACACATACGTGTTCATTTCCCCAGCTGTAAGTCCTTTCCAAATGTCTGGCAGAGAACCTAGATGAAGTGTGAAGGCCCCAGACAATGGCCATTGGACAAGGACCACATGCTAACACCCACCACTATCTCCAGGGTTACATGATCAGCAAGGTTTGAGTGGGCCACCCCAGGCTTGAAAGATTCCAACTGGTTTTCTTTGACCTTAGACTTGGGTTCATTGATGTTGTGTGTAAGGCAAAGAGTCTGAAGACAGGTGACCTGCTTCCAAATACTAACTCCACCATTTCCTGCTGTGTCATCACAGGCAAACCATTTAAATCCTCTGAGCCCCAATTTCTTCTTTCTACCTACCTACCTATCCATCCATCCATCCATCCATCTTCTACCTTCATCTATCACAGCAGGTTGTGGTAAAGAAGAAAAGAGCAAGTATAAAGAGGGAGGCACTTTGAAAACTGGAAATGCACAAATTAATAGCAATCATTCAGATGATCATAGACGGACAAGGGCTTAGGGCCTAGGCCTAAACTTGGGCTTCCTATTGTCTGAGGCTTTCTGGGATTTGAGGCAAGAGTGAGGGAGGGAGCATGAGCCAGGAGATGATGACTGCCCAGATAGTTCCATGAGGTGGTCCCAGGGCCAAATCAACATGGTTGTCATTAAGTGTTAAAGAAATGAGTGCCACACATGGGAGGGGTTGAGTAGTGGTAACGTGGGACATTAAGTTGGAGCTGAGGACCTGTTAGGCCTGGATTCTGCACTAGAAGGAGGGCAGGGGGAGGGAGTGTGGAAAGAGCCTGAACCAGACCAAATGGAGCCATTTCCGGACCCCTTTTTTTTTCATTCTCCTTATGTGCTGTTGGATATAGAGACCTTCAATTTCCTGCTTGTTTACCCCTTAAAACAATGCTTTAAACTATATATCTTTTTAAATTATTCATTTGTGCATATTTCAAAATGCATATTAACACTATCTTAAAAAACAACAAAAAAACACTATATGATATTTCACACCTGTTTAAGTTAACATCTAAAACATTTCTTCATCAATCTAAATAGTGGCAAAGGATATAATCTCTGGTGAAACAGAAGTAGGAAACATTTAAAAGTAAAATCCTAATATGAATTCTTCACTGTTTCCAGGACAATCTAATGCCACAGCAATTTGAGATCCACCTTAATTCGTTTTAATATACACCTACAAGCTCATCTTAGTAGGCCAAAGTTATTTCATTTACTCCTTAAAGTTGTATTTCCACTCTACTTTTTTCACATAATTTTATGTTAATGTGATACATTTTATGCCTAAAATTCTTTCATTTATTACTCATATTTATCTGCAGCAAAAGTATGTATATAACTTGAATTTAATTTTGTACATTTTAATTTGAAGGTAATGTTTAAATCCTGTAGCCAAGTAGCTCTAGATGTTAAAGAAATAATTCCAGACTGAACTATCATTATAGGTACTATTAGTATGTGATTTATCACAACAGGATTTCATAAACAATTATTACATAAAAAAGTGCAATGTTATTGGAAAAACCAGTTTTCATCAGACTTGCTAAATTAAGATGCATCTATTTACTAAAATAGATGGCAATCCTCACCAACATTTTACAATTATTGTTGTTACAGTTATTGTACACACTATGAAACATTTTTCATGAAAATGAAAGGAAATTGATCATAGTAATGTCCGTTACCGAGCTCCCTCTGATAGGGTGATCTATCATCAAAATGATTTTTAATTATCTAACTTTTGACAGAGCTCAACTCGGTCTTTCCTCAAATTTCATAAAAACAAAGTGTTAGAAATCATCTGAGTTGGAAAAATATTTAATAATAAATCAACAGGCTTTCACTTTCTCAAAATCACTATTTTGTCTGGCACTCAAAAGATTTGTGGGCCCTGGAGAAACTCATCATAGTAAGCAGAGGGAGAGAGGGCAGGTCTCACCTTTATGGAGAGGCCTTTGCAGAAAGCAAGACCCTCCGCCCACCTGGGACTGCTCACTGCTGCTCAGCTCTTGGCAGAGCAACCTTTGGAAAGGGTGCACAGGCAGGCTGTAGATCTTCATTTTTTTTTTAAATCCACATATTGATGTAACCTTAGCAAGCATTCACATACCACCAAGCATGTGGAGGTCCCATTGTGAAGGCTACCCCTTTGGACTGTCTTGGAGCTGACTCCCACTGACCTGGGAGCTGAGTCTCAGCAGAGCTGGCAACCCTGGACAGTGGGAGATTCCCTGACTTCTCCAGCTGGCATTCTCCAAACAGGGTTGGGGTGGGGTCACAGGGGGGCATTGGTGCACGTTTAAATGTGAGTGATTCCCAGTGAAGACAGAATCCCAGTTGAAAAACATTTGGGAAAAGCTCCCTTTTATTTCCCCCTCTTAGAGATTTGCAATCAAACCAGAATACTAAAGGCTAAAGAAAGCTGTTTAACTTTCTCTGGTGTAGATTTTTTGAAATCAGTTTGCTCCCCCACCCCAATCTTTTCTCCCAAAGAACACACACTTATATACAAAGAGACTTTAAATCATCTGCTCTGATTCCCAGAGCACCAGACTGAGTCTCCTATGAG
>NW_011492702.1:0-130 GCF_000754665.1 Bison bison bison
AAAAAACATAAAGTCTGACACTGTTTCCACTGTTTCGTCATCTATTTGCCATGAAGTGATGGGACCAGATGCCATGATCTTTGTTTTCTGAATGTTGAGTTTTAAGCCAACTTTTTCACTCTCCTCTTTC
>NW_011492702.1:4567-5695 GCF_000754665.1 Bison bison bison
GGACTGGGGTGGGGGTGGGGGGAGGGCAGTACAGGCAGTAGGGACTCCAATGAGAGGGCAGAGCCTGGGAAGGGAGAGATGAGCGCACCTGTGCCTGTTTCCACCTGCTGAACTACACGTGCAGGCAAGGTCACCAATGGCAAGTCAGGGAGGGATTGAGGGTGCTCCAACAGGAAAGGAGAGTGGTCAGGGTAAGTAGGACAATGAGTCTAGTGCAGGAAGGAGGATGGGTTGGAGCTCTGTAAGGGGGTCATGAGTTCCTTCCCACGGGGAGGCAGAATGTCAGCGATGGATGGGAACCAGCAAATCCCAGAGGAGGGTGTTTAGAAAACAAGAAGAGGGCCTCAGGGGAATGGGAAGATGTGCCAATGTGGCCAGACAACGCCCTCAGTGAACCCAGACCAGGACCACTCCGCTGCCCTGATGGCCTGGATGGTAACAGAGGCTGACCCAGAGTCCCCACCACAGGATGCCAGAGGTACTGTTCTGGAACAGGCTCTGATATGGAGTGGCTCCCCACCAGGCCTTGCCGCACTCCCCCAACCCCTACCCCCCAGAGAGAGGACAGAACACAGAATATGAGAAGTCCTTTAATCAAAAACTGCTGTGAGACTGGGGCAGAGAGGGGGAAAACAAGGAGCAGAGGATGCCCTGGTGGAGGCAGAACAGGAGGCAACAAGCTTGGCCACAGCTCACCAGCCTCGGAGGTAACATCTGCTCCTCTTGCAGAAAGATGTTGGGCTCAACCTGTGAAACAGCAGAGTCAGGGAAGAGCCTCAAGCCAGGGCCAGCCCACAGCCCTGCTCAACAGCCAGGACTGTGGGAAGGAGTATGGTGTGTGTAACACTCACTTCAAAGCATCTGGAACTTGTCAGCCAGGTGTTGCATGGCGGCAGCAACAGGGAGAGGCATAAGAACGTGCTCCAGACAGAATGATATAGACGCCTGTCCCCTTGTTCCTGTGGGGAACCACCTAGCCCTACAACCTGAAACCCACCCTACTAGCCCCAGTGCAAAGAGCTCTGGGCCTGATCACCACCCACCACCTGAGTTAAATGTGGAGCTATTTCCTAAAATGAACCAAAATGTGCCAGCAGCTCTCAAGTTCAAAAATTGTCTCGCAAACAA
>NW_011492702.1:5795-6361 GCF_000754665.1 Bison bison bison
CCAAAGCCAGATGTCTAGAATGGCAAGGGAAAGACTTTCATCAGTGGAAAGGAGGTGGGCTCCTTCTGACCGGTGTGGGATGGGGACAAGGCGGGGAGGCCCACACATTTCAGTTGAACTTGGATCCAGATTCCACCATGAGGATTGGGTGTGCATTTCAGGAGCCAGAGGAAGCATTACCCGAAGATAGTCCAGCATTCCCAGTGGCTGCTGCTGCCTTTCCAGTCTTGGGGAATGGTCAGTTGGTTCCTGGTCACCTGAGAGGGAAAGGGCACCCAATCCAGCTTCCCAGGCTCCCAGTGAGGTGGAAAGGGCCAACCAGGCTCTAACGCAAGGTGAGGTAGCACCCCCCTCTGCTGTCAACAGGCCTCCTCTGCTCTGCCAAGGGCAGCATTTCTCCTCTCCTCTTCTCTATGGGCCTGCCTCCCCTGTTCCCCAAGGGCAGCATTTTCACCACTGTGGTCCCCAAAGACTGTGGTTCTGGGTTCGAGCCTCTCAGAGCGGCAGCCACAGCCAGCACCTGGGAGAGCAATGTGGGCGAACAGCACTTCACAGAAAAGGCTATT
>NW_011492702.1:8941-11940 GCF_000754665.1 Bison bison bison
CCAGCACCTCCCGCTCTGAGTTGAATCCCTGAGTTTGGGTACCCATCTCCACTCTCATGGTGTCCTCACCTCGGAGCCCAGTCCAGGTCCCTGCGGGGCTGTGGAGCCGGCCTGAGGGACGCAGGTCCGCTCCCTGTCCTCTGGGCCGAAACCCGCTCCCCAAACTGACAGCTCATCATCTGGGGAGCTCGGGTAGCGATATGGGTGGCCCCCGGACCTGGGGTGGAGGTGATTTATCAACCGAGTTGCGGTGGCAGTGGTGGAGGCCGTCACGGAAGGTGAGGCCAGCAGCGTCTGGAGCGAGCGGTCAAGCACCACAAGCACTGCACGCACAAGATTGTGGCCAACGGCGCCAGGCTTTCAGCAAGCCTGGGACGCCGGCGCCATGGCCTCCTTATTGGTCTGGTTCCCACCAACCAGCGTGCGCCTTGTTTGCCTGCCCCCTCGAGGAGTAACCAATGGGCCAAAGGCCTCCTCCTGTTTGCCGCCAAGCCCAAGGGTCATCAGGGCAGTTGATGAGTTGGCGGGTGAAGGTGATGGTAGTATGAGCACCTCTGTCAAGCCTCTCGTCCCACCTCCTCCTGTCCTGCCTTCCCTTTCTGATTAGAGTCACAGCTCTGAGCCCTGACTCTGTACAAAGTGGGTGGAGTGGGAAGCAGGAGGGTCCTGAGGGCCCTAGTCTCCTGGGAGATGAGGATGAAACGTCAGAATGGAGACGCTGAGCAGTTAGAACGTGCTGAAAGCAACTGCCAGCCTCCCTTCCACCACAGGCCTTTCGACCCAATGAGAGAATGGGCTGAGGAATCCCACAGTCGGTGATCAGTGGTCGGCGTACTTCTCCATACGTGGCCAGAGGGCAAAGGGATCCTATTTTTGTTCTGCAAGCAATCTGCCTCATCTGCTTCCATCAAACGTTCTTGGCAGGCAGATTTGGGGGACAGACTGAGGTTGACTTCACTCCCTCAGCTCTTTCCTCACTCTGAGGCAATTCAAAGAATAGAGTCTCAGTGTCCAGTTACACCTGCAAAGATACTCACCACCGCTGATCCTGCAGATGTAAACTAAAACCATGAATCGGGTTTCACACTCTAGGACTGCAGGCTTCCAAGAGCTTAACCATTCTGAGAGTGGGAGACGTTAGAAGCAAACCCCTGTGACTGTGCACCACTGTCTTGCACAGAGATCTATTTGGGAGGTAATTTGGCAAAATCTATGAAAAGCAACTTATACAGCAGGGACCCTGGGCCTGGCACTCTTCTAAGTGCTGTACATAAATAGTAATGCTTCCTTGTGACACTCCTAGGACTATAGTACCAATGAGTAAAAGCCTCTTACAGGTGAGGAAACAGGTTCTGAGAGGTTCAGCCACTGGCCCAAGGGCATTTGGCCCGTGCAGATCACTGGCAGAATTGAAACCAAGCAATATGACTCCAGAGTCCTTGCTTTGAGCCAAAGGTCTCAAATCTTGAAACAAAATAATAAAGCGATTTTTCCTCTGTTCCAGGAAGTCTGCTGCCAGGTACATCTTCCGGAGACACCCTGGTACTTGTGGTGTACAAAAACACATGCACAGTGGCATTGGTGATGGGAAAAACTGAGAACACTCCCAATTCTCATCAGTAAGCAAAGGGATCAATGCAACATGGTGTAGCATCCAGTAGATACAAGTGTGGCAGTCTAAAAGAATGGATCAGGCCATTATCATCGATTTCAAAAGCATCCTCCTGACTTCATACTGCAAGTTGCAGGATGATGCTGTTGGATACACGTTTGTAAATTTATTAAAACCCCTGATGAATCCTATCTAATGTTTCATAGTCTTTGGGTGTATGTATGTTTCAGATTCTGAAGTGTGTTTTTCACCAGCTGGGAAATATATTGGATAGCTCCTAACTGGATCCAGTAGGTTTATGGAACAAAGTTTTGGCCTTGGATCTCCCCGGGTTGGTTAGGAAGGTGTACAGTAGGTTTCTTTTAGGCTCAATGCTGCCTACAGGTACCCTGAAAGCAGCCGCTGTCAGTCTGCTTTCAATAAGGGCATGCTGGGTTCAATCAGTTCTCCAATGGTATGATTATTTGGCCACAATACTTTTTCCTTCAGCTGGGATAGAAGATATTCCATATAGAAGCTTTAACAAAATTCATATAGAAGCTTTAAGAAAATTCACCCAGGAAGCCTTTAATGATAGTAACCAAGCCATTAGTTTGCTCAATTCAGAAATTTCCATGATGAGAAAAGCAGTCCTGCAGAATGCATGGCCCTCAATATTCCAACAGCTTCCCAAGGGGGACCTTGTACTATAATACATAGTGAACGCTGTATTTTTATACCTGATGAGTCTTCTAATGTAACCCCCTTTATGATGTATATGAAAAGTTAAATTTCCACTCTGAATGATCCTCTTCCCAGTTTAAGGGAAATGCGAGGAAAATGGTTGGTTCAAGAGAGTACTTGTTTAAATCTTTACTAACGATATTGTTCCTCCTATTGGCAACTTTGATTACAGTTTGTGCATCTTACAAAGTGATAGCGTCTTGTTTTTTGCACTGTGTATCACCTGCTCCTAGTAAGATAAGGCTATCTAAACAACTTGTAGTACTTCCCTGTTGGCTCAGTGGTAAATAGATAGCCTGCCAATGCAGGATACTTGGGTTCAGTTACTGGGTCTGGAAGATATCCTGGAGAAGGAAATGACAACTCAGTCTGGTATTCTTGCCTGGAAAATCCCATGGACAGAAAAGGCTGGTGCCCTTAGTTCATGGTGTCTCAAAGTGTTGGACATGACTTAGCAACTAAACAACAACTAAGAACAACAACAAACAACTTGAAATTATTGATTATGTCTGTAGTTCTCTTTAAAATAATTCACATGTACAACACACACACAAGGTAAAATTGGGGTAGGTCCTATTATACAACTTGGAGTTGACATTTATTGTTTGCCAGTTATCTTACTATTGGTGTTGTTGGTTTATTCACTAAATCATGTCTGCCTTTC
>NW_011492702.1:13957-14488 GCF_000754665.1 Bison bison bison
CCTGGTGGCTCAGATGGTAAAGAATCTGCCTGCAATGTAGGGGACCCAGGTTCGATCCCTGGGTCAGGAAGATCCCTTGAAGAAGGGAATGGCAACCCACTCCAGTATTCTTGCCTGGAGAATTCGATGGACAGAGAGCTGGACCCGACTGAGTGACTGACACACATGTTGCTCTATACCTATAACAAAAAGTCCAAAAATGTGAGAAACATTTAATTCTAGTTACTATAGCATCAAAAAGAATAAAATGCTTATGCATATATTTAATAAACCAAATGTAATACTTAAGCATTGAGAAACACAAATTGATGTTTGCTGAAGGAAATTAAAGATGATCTAAGTAAATAGAAAGTTCATGATTGTAAGACTCAATATTTAGGCTCAATATTCTCCCCAAATTGATATATAGAGTCAATGCAATCTGTATTGGAAGTCTAACAGGCTTTCTCTGTAGAAATTCACAGGCTGATCCAAAAATTCATATGGAAATGCAAAAAAAAAAAAAAAAATCAGAACATCCAAAACTATCTT
>NW_011492702.1:14588-16040 GCF_000754665.1 Bison bison bison
CATTTCCTGAGGAAGGAGGCAAGTGGGCTTGAGTCTAGATATTTAAATCAGATTCCTGCTTGCACTTCAAAATAGAAATAACAACAGAAACAGGGTAGTCAGGCTTTGTCTCCTGAGGACACTTTAAGATGATAGCTATGGCAGAGACAGAGAGGGGCTACACCCTGTTTGAGTAAAAGATCAAGAGATCACATATTTCCCATCCTCAGGGCAGGAGAGACATGGCACATGTGCAGAATGTGCTCCTTGGGGGTCAAAAAGAAAAGGGCACCACCTCATAGTATGTGATGCCATCTACCCCATAGATGTCTGGGCTGGCTTCCATCTTGGAATAGAGTAGTGCATGCATGTTGGGAGGGTCCTAGGGCAAGTCAGATGTGGGAAAAGAAACCAGATAACTGGCCAAACATAAACTAAGACCCAGAATGACTGCCCTATATAAATGACTTAATTGACTCTTTACAGCACTCCTCCTCATTACAACGGATGCCCACACTGTTTCTCTCTAAGGGTGTATCTTTGCCTTCAGTTCAGTGCAGTCGCTCAGTTATGTCCCACTCTTTGCCACCCCATGGACTGCAGCATGCCAGGCTTCCCTGTCCATCACCAACTCCTGGAGCTTGGTCAAACTCATGTCCATCGAGTCAGTGATACCATCCCACTACCTCATGCTCTGTCATCCCCTTCTCCTCCTGCCTTCAATCTTTCCCAGCATCAGGGTCTTTTCCAATGAGTCACTTCTTCACATCAGGTGACCAAAGTATTGGAGCTTCAGCTTCAGCATCAGTCTTTCCAATGAATATTCAGGACTGATTTCCTTTAGGATGGACTGGTTTGATCTCCCTCCAGTCCAAGGACTCTCAAAAGTCTTCTCCAACACCACAGTGCAAAAGCATCAATTCTTGGGTGCTCAGCTTTCTTTATGGTCCAACCCTCACATCCATACATGACCACTGGAAAAACCATAGCTTTGACCAGACGGACCTTTATTGGCAAAGTAATGTCTCTGCTTTTTAATACGCTGTCTGGGTTGGTCATAGTCTTTCTTCCGAGGAGCAAGTGTCTTTTAATTTTATGGCTGCAGGCACCATCTGCAGTGATTTTGGAGCCCAAGAAAATAGTCTGTCATGGTCCATTGTTTCCCCATCTTTTGCCATGAAGTGATGGGACTGGATACCATGGTCTTAGTTTTTTGAATGTTGAGTTTTGAGCTAGCTTTTTCACTCTATTCTTTCACTTCCATCAAGAGGCTCTTTAGTTCCTCTTTGGTGTCATCTGTGTATCTAAGGTTATTGATATTTCTTCCAGCAATCTTGATTCCAGCTTGTGCTTCATCCAGCCCAGCATTTTGCATAATGTACTCTGCATATAAGTTAAATAAACAAGATGACAATATACAGCCTTGATGTACTCCTTTCCCAGTTTGAAACTAGTCCATTGTTCCATGTCCGG
>NW_011492702.1:16140-17162 GCF_000754665.1 Bison bison bison
AAACTTGATGCCAAATGAATCAGAGACTCAAATGTAAAACCTAAAACTATAAGCCTGTTAAAAGAAATCATAGGAGAAAAATCTTTGTAAGCATGAGTTAGGCAATAATTTCTTAGATACACCACCAGAAACATGATTCATAAAAAAAAAAAAAAGGCTTGATAAACTGGACTTCATCAAAATTTAATGCTTAGGGCATAGAAGCAAGAACCAGAAAAAGAATATCAGCAAACTGAATCCTACAGGATATGAAAAAGGAAAATACATAATATGCCACGAATAGATTCTTCCCAGGAATACAGTGAGTGAAAGTCGCTCAGTCGTGTCCAGCTTTTTGCCACCCCATGGACTATACAGTCCATGGGATTCTCCAGGCCAGAATACTGGAGTGGGTAGCACTTCCCTTCTTCAGTGGATCTTCCCAACCCAGGGACCGAACCCAGGTCTCCTGCATTGCAGGTGGACTCTTTAACAGCTGAACCACCAGGGAAGCCCATAAACATTCCTTTATAACTTCTTACCTCATTTTTCTGGTGAGACGCAAAGTTATATATATTTTCCTTAATGATTTTGAGGTAACAATGTCTCTTTTCATTTCTTCCATATCTAGGCAATTTCACTTTTTGGAATACTTGACTTCTATCAGTGTCTGCTTTCAGTTGTAATTTCTTGATCACATGTATATGAGAGATCTCCACAGAGACCAGGTTCCTATAAGCCTCCCACATCACATCCTTGTACAAGGCCCTCTGAGCAGGGTCCAGGCATTCGCACTCCTCCTGAGTGAATTCTAAGGCCACATCCTTGAACGTGAACTGTTTCTTGGAACCTTGGTGAAGGGCCCTGCTTCTTCCCGTAGGGCTGTGTTGTGTGTGATCCAGTCACATCCTAGAGACATCAGTATGTGTTGAAATACGTTCCTCTGAATTATCAAGTCAGAGATCTGGGTTGCCAGTAACAGTGATGTCTGGGCTTATTCGGATTAAGTGCTGGGTGCTGGGTTGTAAGATCGAGAGTCACTC
>NW_011492702.1:19387-20512 GCF_000754665.1 Bison bison bison
ACACACACACACACACACACACCTGGTTGTCATACATTTTACATCTATGCACATTATAAACTCTAAATACATTATCATTGTTCTGTTCTAAATGGTCAATTTTAAATATTTTTAATGAATAAAAATATCTTCTGTATTTGGCCACATACAAAGTAAAATAATTAAATAAGTAAAATAAAAACTAGTCAATTTGCCTAAGTTTTCAAACTGATTAGAGTAAAATGGCTCATAGTGTCCTCTTTCCTCTCAAATTCTGTTTTTGGAAATATTAATATTTCTCCTACATACAGTAATTGCAAGAAAATAACACAGAACACCCAAACATCCATCACCTTGACTGACCCATTATTAAAATTTTGTCAAATTTCCCATATTCTGTTTCTGTCTCTGTTTTGTTGAATCATTAGAGTTACTTTAAGACATTGCAGTGTTTCTTCTCTCAATATTTCAGTATGTATCTCTTCAGAGAAAGATTAGTCTGCCTCAAATCTTAATTCAATTATCATATTCAGGAAATTTAACTTTGAGACAATATAATTAACTTACTATATGATCTTCATTCAAAATGTCTGATTGTCCCAAAATTGTTTTTGTACCTGAACTCTAAAATAAACCTTGCTTCCAAATAAAGGTTATGTAGTGCATTTGGTTGTCAGTGTCTTTAGTGTCCTTTATTATTTTCGTTTTTTTAAAAAAAATTCTATTTTGGCCATGCCACATAGCATATGGGATCTTAGTTCCCCCACCAGGGATTGAACCTTCACCCCCTGCATTGGCAGCTCTGAATCTTAACCACTGGACTGCCAGGGAAGCCCCTTTATTGTCCTTTAAACTATAACATTTTCCTAGATTTTTCGGGGGGGGTCTTGCCTGATATTGAAAATTTTAAAGATCCAGTCCAGGTGGTTTTCAGAAAGCTTCTCCAGTGGAATTTGTCTGATTGCTGCTTCCTGATTCCATTCAAATTAAACGTTTCGGCAGGAATATTGCATAGGTGATGTCCTGTCTTTCTGAATTTATGGCATCAGGATATTCTTATGATTCTTCCAATTCTATTCAGATATATTTGACATACAGCACTGTATAAATTTAAAGTGTACAGCATAATGATTTGACATACATACA
>NW_011492702.1:24352-25157 GCF_000754665.1 Bison bison bison
GGTTGCTGTTGTCTGCCTGCTGGTGTGTGGAGCTGGTTCTTGGGTTCTCTGGCTTCAGGGCCCTGGAGGAGTCCAGGAGTTGGTGCTTTGGGCCATGGGTGGCTGGGGCTGGGTCCAGGGCATACTAGGGCTGGTGCCTACCCACTGATGGGTAAAACTGGTCCTGGGGCTAGCGATGACCTGCTGTGGGCAGGAACTAGGTCCCAGGCTCTGACTGCAGGACCCTGGAGTCCTGGGCTTAGTGTCTTCTCATTGGTGTATAGGGCCAGTGTGGTGTGTCGGGGCCTCTGATTGACAGGTCCAGCTCCAGGGAGTCTTAAGGCAGCAGGCTTGCTTGTGGGTGGGGCTGTGTCTCTGCCTGGCTGGTAGCTTGTCCTGTCCTAGTATTACTGCCTACAGGCTGACGGGCAGGTCTGGGCACTGGTGCTGGTGAGCTGCAGGGAGGATTCCAAAATGGCACTTGCCAGCACTGGTGTCCACGTGGTCGATGGAGCTCCGCAAAGTGGCTGTGTCCCCAGGGTGAGTCCAGCTGCCCCTTGCCTCTCTGGGAGGCTCTCCAAGATCAGGTGCTTTCAAATTATTGCTTCAGCCCAGGGTCCTGGAGCATGTGAGATTTTGTATGCCCCCTTTAAGAGTGGAGTCTGTTTCCCACAGCCCTCTGGCTCTCCCAAAATTAAGCCCTGCCGGCTTCAAATCCAAAAGTTCTGGGAGGTCCTCTTCATGTGAATAAATACAATTTCATCAGCAAAAATATACAAACTACCACTACAGAGAATAGGCACGAATCTTATAAATTTAACATTGA
>NW_011492703.1:0-231 GCF_000754665.1 Bison bison bison
GCAGCACTGTTTATAATAGCCAGGACATGGAAGCAACCTAGATGTCCATCAGCAGATGAATGGATAAGAAAGCTGTGGTACATATACACAATGGAGTATTACTCAGCCATTAAAAAGAATACATTTGAATCAGTTCTAATGAGGTGGATGAAACTGGAGCTTATTATACAGAGTGAAGTAAGCCAGAAAGAAAAACGCCAATATAGTATACTAATGCATATATATGGAATT
>NW_011492703.1:1507-4800 GCF_000754665.1 Bison bison bison
TACATGGGGGACCCCAATAATGAGCTGGTGGTCATGGTGACCAAGGTGAGCACATTCCCTACCATAGAGACAATGTAGACGATGAGAAACACAGCAAATATGACTTTCTGCACCTTCGGATTCTGTGTGAGTCCCAGTAGAATAACTCTGTCACATTATTCCTTTTCTCCATGTATCTCATATTATGGTTAATTACATTACATGAAAAAAATCTCACTTTTTCATAATGCAACCTTGAATTCATTGTCCCCAGTAATAAATACCTAAATTCTATTGAGTTCTGTATCCTTATGAGTTTATTTGAGATTAAATAAAAAAAAGAGCTTCTGATATCTTGAAAAATTACTCAAATTCTTTCCTGGGAGAAGATAATGCTTAGAGTCATGAGGAACTTAGTGAACACAGAGGCAAGAGGGAATCTGTGTATACTGAACCATGTGAGATGATTTAGGGTCTTAGTAGAAGCAGTAAGTTTCATGTATAGTGGCAACTAAGCCTGAAAAAAGAAGTAGAAAATGGATGCAAAGGCTATAAATTCAAAGTTAAAGAGTTTTCCTTTTAATCTTAGAAAATAAGAAACCAGGGAAAGTAACTGGAATACTATTGGAATGATGAAGAAGCATTTGAGAAAGAGGGAATGCTGGATATAACTCTGATAGAGGTCTTTGTGTGACTTTTATGAAACAGGTTGAGGTTCAGGAAAGTAAAGGAGGATAGATATGGGAACCCCAGGGTCAGACTGATTGCAATAGTTGACATAAATTGTAACAGAACATTGTTGATGAGAAGGAAATGAAAGGACACAGTTACTGTAGTCAAATGATCAATGTGTTGCCTAATTCTAGTAAATTTATAATGCCAACAAGCATACTTCCAATGACTGGCATTATCACGGCATGATAGCAACATATGTGGATAGTATTATTTCATTTTTTGCACAGGATTAAAAATTGTAAAGACTACTTTTAGTCATAATAATAATCATTAACTAAAACTTAATGAATACTGATTCTGCTTCAAATTTTTAATTCATGCTCTATATTATGTCATAATAAACAATATTTACATAGTAAATTCTTTTGATATGACCATGATGACTTGAATTACTTTAATAACTTTAGAGGCAAGTGTATATCAAGCAAATACAACAGAAACACAGGAACATCCACACATACACACACAATATAGCTTTTTTGAATACTCAAATATTAATTAATTAGTGAGTTTTAGTAAGCTCCAGGAGATGGTGGAGGACAAGGAAGCCTGGCATGCTGCCGTCCATGGGGTCACAAAGAGTTGGACATGACTGAGCAACTGAACAACAACAACAACAATGACATATGGTGCTGCTTTCTTTGTAGATCCACTTTATTTTTGTGTTCCCTTAGTCTTTTTGTTCTCTCTCCAATTCTGCTATAAAATATAATCTCGCAGATTCTTCTGAAAAATGTTGAAAACCACAATCCCAGTGGTTAAGTATGTTTTTTTGAGAGTCAGAAAAACCAGATGAGAATCTTGTTTTCCCCTACTTACAACTTCTTGATCTGGGGTACACTTCATTGCAGCTTCCATCCTTGTTTCCTCTAATCAAGTGAGAACAATAGTGTCTGACTCACAGGTTGTTATAAAAAGTGATTCAGGAAACATATATGAATATATCCACCACACTGTGGAGAACACATAAAGGTATTTCATTTATTCCTCTATTTATGCAGCAGTAGGAAGAATTGATATTTTGTGTGATAATACAAATAAATTAACCAATTAAAGTGAGGAAGAGTCATCTCCAATTTTATTTTTAATGAAGTCACAGAGATCTTTATTTTGCACAGTAGTTGATCCCAGGAAATGTTCTTTACATTCATGTTTGAACTAAACAAGTGATGATTTATATCACCTAATATTTACATTTATTTACATATGTGTGTAAATTATATTTAAGTTTTATTTTCACTCACATGATTAGTCTTAATGATTAAAAGAAGTATCTCATGGCCAAAGAACTATATTTAATATTTAACTAGATCTTAAATTTTTCTTAAATTCTATGCACCATAATTTTTTATTTGTAAAATTATGTAAATTATATTTACAAACTACCTTTTGAAGAATTGGGTGAAGTTAAAATGCTCTATCACTATATTTGAAAACTGTTGAAACAGAATGATTACTGTATACATAAAATCACAAGCTCTATGATCGACCCTATCAAAGAACTTACTTTCTGGTTTTAGATGATAGTAATGATTTTCAAAGTGTTCAGAACTAATTCCATTTTCAAATTATCCCGCCTCATCTTTGGATAAGTAGCTTTTGGTATGAAAGATATGACAAATTTCAAAAGACCCTGTTCAGATTATTCACAGTAGAAATAATATCCTTTTTATAAGTCTAAGTCTTTTCTTCTAGCCTAAAGACTCACAAAGTTTACAAAGAAAATTCGGGGCTTGAATTTAGAATGCATTATCTTGGAACATCATGGGGAAATGGCCAAAACAAGTAGTTTTAGTCCTTCAGACAACAGGCAGAAAGAGTGGTGAAAACATATGCAAATGTGTCATTGCACCCTTGATGAATCTTGCTCTGGAGATGAAAACAGAAATGACATTTTCATAGGTGATGCATGGATATTTAAAGAGATTTCCATAAACGTTCTTGTCTTGTAGATGCTATTTTCTCTCCAGTGAATTAATTATCTGCTTTGATGTTAAAGTTTTGTCTTAAACACAGGTATTATGGAGGCATGCATTTATCAAACTCTCATTCCTGAGTGGGGAATTGCATTCCCTGCACTTGTAACCAAGACATGTGAGTCCCCTTATTCTATCTGAACCAAGCTTTCTAAGAAGGTAATGCTTGGTGAATAGCAAGGATGGCTTAATTCCAGCCTGGCAGCCTATGATGTAGTTAACCTGTGCACTCATTTTGGAAAGAAAACTTCGTCTAATCCATACTAAGGTATTACTGGAAATCTGGTATCCATTGCCAAGAGAGACAAAAGCAATGAGGACATAATAATGACAGTGGTTTTAAAATACTTGATGTCAAACCAGTTTTTTGCAATTATCATAGTACTTTTAGAATAAACAGAAACTATACATCACAGCAGGATCCTCTATGACCCACCTCCCAGAATATTGGAAATAAAAGCAAAAATAAACAAATGGGACCTAATTAAACTTAAAAGCTTCTGCACATCAAAGGAAACTATTAGCAAGGTGAAAAGACAGCCTTCAGAATGGGAGAAAATAATAGCAAATGAAGCAACCGACAAACAACTAATCTCAAAAATA
>NW_011492703.1:6766-17922 GCF_000754665.1 Bison bison bison
CTCTCCAGCATTTATTATTTGTAGACTTTTGGATCACAGCCATTCTGACTGGTGTGAGATGGTACCTCACAGTGGTTTTGATTTGCATTTCTCTGATAATGAGTGATGTTGAGCATCTTTTCATGTGTTTGTTAGCCATCTATATGTCTTCTTTGGAGAAATGTCTATTTAGTTTCTTGGCCCATTTTTTGATTGGGTCATTTATTTTTCTGGAGTTGAGCTGTAGGTTGTTTTGCACAATTTTTAATTACTTTACAATATTGTACTGGTTTTGCTATACATCAACATAAATCCGCCACAGGTATATACGTGTTCCCCATCCCGAACCCCATCCCTCCTCCCTCCCCATTCCATCTCTCCACAATTTAAGAATGATATCTGAGTTTCTTATTACTAAGTTGTTGTAAAGATGGTTTATATATTCTAGATATAGGTATATATATTATATTATATATAGATATATATACACACACATTTATGTATTATATAAAATTGTATGCATAAACTTTTATATATAAATATATTTACATGCTCTCTCTCTCTCTCTGTCTCTCTCTCTCTCTCTCTCTCTATATATATATATATATATATACATAGCATGTATATACAAAGTACCTATTTGTGTGTCTGTCCTCAGCAGTGTTCAACTCTTTGCAACTTCATGAACTGTAGCCTACCAGCTTCCTCTTTCCATGGGATTTTCCAGGCAAGAATACTGGAGTAGGTTGCCATTTCCTTCTCCATAATGTACCTATAAAAAAAACTTTATGTTTTCTTAGTAATAATGCTAATTAGCACTATTATATATTCTAGATTATCCATGTAAGAAAAAAATGGACTTCAACCACTGCTTTATGTAAAAGTTAATGCAAAATGAGTCAGATAACTAGATGTTAAACTTAAGCCTGGAAAAATTCTAGATCAAACATACCTGATGTGGAGGTAGATCAATATTTTAGACCTGATGCAATAAATAAGCACTTGTGAAAAATCAACATTTGTTGAAAAATCTGTTGTTTTGCATTGAATTAATTTGATGTCTTTTTTAAAAAGAACCTCTACATTTACATTTTTATGTATATTCTATTATGTTTCAATACTATACAACATGGTTATGAGAGCTTTATACTAAGTCTTCAATTTGGGTAGAATTATTTTTCAATTTTGTTCTTTCATTGAGAGTTATTTTTTATCCCCGTTTCTTTTAAAAGTTTATATTTCAGTATAAACATTATTTTTAGTTTCTTCAAATATCTTGTGGGCTATATTTATTGGAATTGCTTTAAAATTGTAAAAAATGATATGGTAAACATATTGAATCTGTTAATCTATCAACATAGCATATATCTCCCTTTGCTTAGATATTTACTTTCATTAGTATTTTATGGTTTTCATGTATAAATATTGACTATATTTTTAAATATGCTCATAATATGCTCATCAAAGTTCATGTTTTGTATTATTTTACATAACATTTTGTTTCTACTTTCAATTTTTAATTGCTTTTATAGAAATCCATTTGATATTTTGTGTTGAAATTCTATCCTGTGAGCTTGTTTAGTTAGTTGCTTAGATCTATTTTATTTTTTGTAGAGCCCTTCACAATTTTTACCTATATTGGGATGTTATATGCCCATAAATATATTTGCATGGTCTTGCTCTTCTCTACCCATCTGTGTGTCTTTTATTTTTCTTACTTTGTTGCAATGGCTGGAGTCTTATAATGTAGAACAGAATTTGGAAAGGAGAGACTTGTTTCTAACCTTGAGAGAGAATTCATTTTTAAGTATGAGGGTGGCTATAGTTTTTATACCAATGCCTTTTTTATCAGGTTGAGTAAACAATTTTACTTTCCTTATTTAATAATAACTATCTTGTGGAATATTTATTCATAAATATTTTCATTCATAAATACAAATAGAAGTGTATTAATTTGTATGCATCTATTGTAATGATCTCAAAATGTTAGTCACAACTTAGCAACTGAACACAACAACTGAAGTGATGTTATTATCCTCTTTTATTTTGTTAATTTAGTGAATATAATTGATTATGTTTTTCACTTCAAACAATATTTTATTCCTGGTATAACCTACATATGATCATGGTGAATTATTGAATAACTTAGCATATTTCATTTACTTTAATTTGTTTAATACCAAAGTTAATAGAAGGAAAGCAATCATAAAGATCAGAGAAAAAAAATAAATGAAAAGAAAATGAACAAAACAATAATGAGGACCAACATCTTATCACTATTTTACATCCCATCAGCAGTGCTTCTGGCTTTCATTTTCTTGATAGTGTCCCTTGATGCACAAGAGTTTTTAATTTTGATGGAATCTAATTCTATTTTCCTTGTGCTATTTGTGCTTTTGTTGCTATATTTAAGAAACCACTGGCTTATACAAGGTTATAAATATTTCTCCCTACCAAGAATTTTATATTTTTAGATGTGCATTTGATCCTTGATCTCTTTTGATTTAGTATCCATTTATGGTATGAGGTAAGGTTTCAAATCCATTTTTTTTTTCATTTTGATACAAAAGTTTTTCAGTACTACTTGTATATATACTATTCAATGCCTATGGAATGGTGTTGGAAACCTTGTGAAAAAACAATTGCCAATAGATATAAGGGTAATTTATGGGCTTTTATTTCTATTCTTTTGATCTTTGTCTTCTCATTCTAATACATTGTTTTAACTACTTTAGCTTTTAGTAAGTTCAGCAAGAAGTGTGAGTCCTCCCCATTTGTTCTTAATAAAGAATATTTCAAAACTATATCAAGACTCTTTAGCTATTTAGGGTTTCTTGGAGTGCCTTATGAATTTTAGGATCAATGTTTTCTTTCTGGAAAAAAAATGAATACTAATAGTATCTTGATGGAAATTATATTGAGTCTATAGATCACTGTGAGGAATTATGTTATCTTAATTATACTAATTGTTTAGCCCATGAATGTGAAATATGTTTCTACTTATAAGACTTTTAAAATTTCCCTAGAGTAACATTTTATAGGTTTCAATATAAAGGACATCTATAAAAGGGGAAAGGCAGATGGAGAAACCTTCTCTCTGAATGTAACTATTGCTTCCCCAGGAACTCTTTACTTGGGAACAGGAAATGACTTGACGTTTTTCTTAGAAGGAAGCAAGGACCTTGGAAACCCATGTTTGACCTGATCAGTATCCAGACTCTGGTTACTGAAAACCTCAACATCCATCGATGGGCCTTTCCTTCACATGCACAGGGTCTTTTGATTAAATTTCTAAGTACTGTCACCATTTTTGTTTTTTGGTTCCAAAATCATTTAACTGTATTTGAGGTTTTGCTTTCAATAATTGTGTATAGTATGAACCCCCAAATTGTAATTTTACATGATACATTTGTAATACAGCATGTATACAAATAAGTTTTCTATAGTTATTCCTAAATCTTAAAGATAGGAACGCTACCATATATTTTACTTACAGTTGTTTCTTTTCTTCCAACAGCTGGAAAAAAATTTGTATTTAGACTTTCTTGAAAGTTCCTTTTTTGATTACAATTTGTTATTTTTCAAGCCGCTTCTTATACTTCATGCAATATTCTTTCTTTACTCTCTCAGTTCTTTCAAACAACCTACTTATGATTAAATTCAGCTTTTATGATTGAAGTTATTTTGAAAGGTTTTACTTTGGAAATTTTAGGCCCATTGCAAGTAGCCTGATGGTGCAGTGAAAGTGTTAATCACTCAGTTGTGTCCAACTCTTTGTGACCCCATGTGACTGTAGGTCACCAGACGCCTATGGCACCTTATACTCTCAATCTGACCTGTTCCTTGTGCTGAGATTCTTACCCCATGTGCCTCAAACAACTGCTTACATATTATAAACAACTGACCTTAGAATTTTGGGGGTTTGACCATATTGGTTTTGCCCAATTTTCTAAACACGTTCTTTCCATGTTCCTAACCACCCGTCCTGAAGAAGGCAATGGCACCCCACTCCAGTACTCTTGCCTGGGAAATCCCATGGATGGAGGAGCCTGGAAGGCTGCAGTCCATGGGGTCGCTGAGGGTTGGACATGACTGAGAGACTTCACTTTCACTTTCCACTTTCATGCATTGGAGAAGGAAATGGCAACCCACTCCAGTGTTCTTGCCTGGAGAATCCCAGGGACGGGGGAGCCTGGTGGACTGCCGTCTATGGGGTCGCAGAGTTGGACACGACTGAAGTGACTTAGCAGCACCAGAAACCATGCAGCCAAATTGTTGGTCAAAATCCATGATTCAGTAAATATTGCACATCTGATATGTCTTTTTCCAATCAAGGTGAAAAACCAGGTGTATTGCCTGAACTTGTACTAATTGGGAGGCTTTCCATCTCTACTGACCTTCGAGGATTTTTTTTTTTTAAGAATGAATGGGGCTATTAGTTCTGCAGCTGTCTGCTTTAGGGTGATGCCTGCTTATCACTGCAGGACTCTTGGTATAAAAGTCACAAAACTCCCCTTCCTCTGTCCACTGATCAAAGTCAAATATGTGCACATGTGCAGTCACTTCAGAAGTGCCTGACTCTTTGCAACCCTTGGACCACTGTTATACTTCTTGAGCTCAAGCATATTTGTTGTTTAATGAAAGAAGGACAAAAGAAATGAATGGAATATATTTTCACTGCAATTGTTTTCTGTATAGACAGAGCTACATATTTTTAAAACTGTTTTTATTAATAAAGAAATAAAGTTAGAAATAAAAATTAATAACATAAAAATACAACATGTACATGGGTTGGACGTGTGCACACTGCTATAATTAAAATTGATAACAAACAGGGATCTACTGAATAGCACATGTAACTCTGCTCAATGTTATGTGGCAGCCTGGATGGGAAGGGACTTTGAGAAAGAATTAATATGTGTATATGCATTGCTATTAAGTCCCTTTGCTATTCACCTGAAACTATCACAACATTGTTAATTGACTATACTCTAATATAAAATTAAAAATTAAAAACATTAATTTGAGAAAAGAAAAATATAACAAATCAAACAATATTCATAAAAAAATCTTTCTAAGAGCAGAGAAGATATCAATGTAAAATATTTTTTTTATGTAATAACATACTTTCAATTTTTTTTCTTACATAAGCAGGACTAAAACAACTTGTGGCTTCCAAAATAGACATAGCTAGAATTCTTCCTAGATTCTGAAAAAGATGAGAAAAAAAACTCCTATTCTCCACTACTACTTTCTTTTCCCCTATATTTTACTGAATATGTTCATTTTCCTTTCAAATAATGTTTATCCATTCAACATTTATTATAAATCAAATGTGTGCTATTTGCAGAAATTATTGCTAGGAAATCTAAAAGTATTTCATGGAGTAGGACTGTTTAGAGAATACATTGAAATTACTGTCTGGAATTAAAATATTCTTTTATTTAAATCATCCTCTTTTCTGATGGTTTTTAAACCTAAGTTGCTGACATGAAAAATACAGAATTTTTTTTTGATTTTTACTTTTTTATGCATCACTTTTTTATTTTTAGTATTTCTTAATGCTAAAAGGATATTTGGATATGGTATAATATTGTTACTTATGCATTAGAGTTTAAATTACACATTAATTTTGTATTTCAAAAGTAGTTACATAACATGGTGTTAAAATCAACATATTACTACCCACTATGTTATATAAAAATGAACAGAGTGAGTGAAAATATGTGATTTAGTTATATATATGAATATATGCATGTAATAAAAGACAGTACATATACTAGTATATAGAGCCAATTAAATATATAAATATATAACAAATACATATTTGCATATATATATAGAGAGAGACAGAAAGATAGATAAATAGATAGTCCAGGATTACTGTTGTCTCAATAAATTGTAACAGTATAATTATATTACCTTACTATTGCATTTCCAAACATTATCACAGCAATAAAGAACATGGAATGAGAGGAAGTTATACTCTGATTACTGGATCTTCATTTTGTTTGTTTGTTTGTTTTGGATCATCCTCTTTTATGTTTGTTACTCACCTGTTAAAATGGGGATAAAAAGAGTACCTACCTCTTTGTGTTATTATAGAAATGACTGCTAAAAGTCAATTAATTATCTATTTTATTTCATTTTACTGGGATTAAAGCTTATGAATGTATGTACAGTGATGAAACTAGTAAAATCAGTTTCTGATTTTGCAGAACATTTTAAATATGAGTTGTCCTCTGCTAGGTCATTCTATCATATCTTGCATTACTTTCTTCTCCCCTTTTTGCAGAAGCAATGATTTCTGTTGGTTATTATTTTCTTTATCTTATTGATATTCTTAACTGATAATGTGTGTTCACCAATAATGTCCTTTTGACATTTGCATCAGTTGAATGAACATTGGAACACAAACACATTTTATTGATCACTTGAAATCACTTTTCTACCACACAATTTCCTAATGGCATTTTTCATCTGGTCACTTCTCAAGGTATGGATTAAAGGATTTAACATGGGAGTTATCATAGTGTAGAATACAGCAACTGCTTTATCAATAGGTAAAGTAACTGCTGGTTTCATGTAAGTAAATATGCTTGGCACAAAGAACAAGAGGATCATTGTAATGTGGGAGATCAAGATGGAAAGGGCTTTTTGCCTTGGCTCCAAGCTCCATGTCCTCAAAGAGAACAGAATGATAGTATAGGAGCCAACCAAGAGGAGGACGATTAACAGACAGATGAACCCACTGTTGGCAGCAACAAAGAGTCCTAGAGTGTGGGTATCAGTGCAGGCAAGATTGAGCAAAGTGTTCAGATCACACATAAAGTGGTCTATGATATTAGGGCCACAGAAGTGTAACCTGAAGATGAAGAGGATCTGAATGATTGCATGAAGAAAGCCTCCTGCCCATGCCACCCCCACCAGCAACCAACACACCTGCCAGTTCATGATGCTTTGTAGTGCAAGGGCTTGCAGATGGCCATGTAGTGGTCATAGGCCATTGCAGTCAGGAGGATGACATCAGCACCTGCAAATAAATGCTCCCCAAAGATCTGGCACATACACTCAATGAAAGAGCTGGCTTTCTTCTTATGCAGTGAATCTACATTCAGTTTAGGGATATTGACACAGGAATAGCAGACATCAATAAAAGAGAGATGAGCCAGAAAAAAGTACATGGAAGGCCCCAATAATGGGCTGGTAGTGGTGGTGACCATAGTGACCACATTTCCTACCACAGAGACAATGTAGAAACCCATAAAGACTACAAATATGACTTTCTGCATCTTTGGATTCAGTGTGAGTCCCAGTAGAATAAACTCTGTCATGTTGTTTCTATTCTTCACGTATCTCGTTATAATTAATGATGTTACCTGAAAAAAGTTACAATTTATTAGTTCTACTTTGAATTTAGTAAGCCTATCAATGTAATAAATGATTAATCCATAGTTTATACTGTATTATAAATTTCATGACTTTTTCTGATAAAAGAAAATAATTCTGAACCACTGAAAATTACTTAGATATGAGTGTATGAGAATATAAAAATATGAGTGTAAGAATTTTATATGAGAATATGAATGTAATGGAGAAGAGGGTTTTGAGAAGGAGGGAATCTTGCGTACACTTCACGTAGTCACTTAGTCATGTCTGACTCTTTGAAACCCCATGAACCACAGCACGCCAGACCTCCCTGCCCATCACCAACACCCAGAGCCCACCCAAACCCATGTCCATTGAGTGGGTGATGCCATCCAACCATCTCATTCTCTGTCGCCCCCTTCTCCTCCTGCCCTCAATCTTTCCCAGCAACAGAGTCTTTTCAAATGAGTCAGCTCTTCACATCAGGTGGCCAAAGTATTGGAGTTTCAGGTTTAACATAAATCCTTTCAATGAACACTCAGGACTGATCTCCTTTAGGATGGACTGGTTGGATCTCCTTGCAGCCCAAGGGACTCTCAAGAGTCAAGTACAGTAAAATTTTCATGGACTTGGATGAAGTAGGCTGAGATTCAGTAACAGGATGGAAATCAGAGAATTTAATGCCATTGTCAAACTATTTGTATTCAGTTCAGTTCAGTTCAGTTGCTCAGTCGTGTCTGACTCTTCGTGACCCCATCACAGCACACCAGGCCTCCCTGTCCATCACTAACTCCTGGAGTCTACTCATACTCGTTAGTTGACATTAAATGTACCTTTGCATTGGTAATGGGAAAGAAAGAAAAACATACAGGGAGTATTGTAATAGAATTGATAAACCAATGGCCTAAACCTGATAGTTTTATAATACCTGATATACTGAATGAATAATTTCCATGACATAATAAGTATGGCATGATAGTAGCCTGGAATTTGCACATAATCTCAGAGACTAATGTAATTAGTAATACTAATGATACTATTAACAAAACCCTTACTTTAAATAAACAATACTCCAATAAATTTATTTTAAAAAAACTTAATGAACACTTACTGTGTGCTATTTTTTCAGACATTTGGTTATTTAATCCTCGTTAAAAATCTTTAGGATGTTTACTGCCATCATTTTTATACTTATTTTACATATCAGGAAGAGAAGAATAGAGAAATTAGGATCCTGCCAAGATCAAGCAGCTAATAAAGTGCAAAGTCAAAATTAGATCAGATTATACTTCTTATCTTCTTTTTCCTCTAAATTCTTACAGACACCCTATATTGTGATGTTATATTATAAATAATGTTAAGCCAGCAAACTCCTTTGATATGACCATGATAATAAAAATAATTATTGTGGTTACTTTAATTAATGTCTTTAGGTTCCTGCACCGAATAGAACAACTAATGAAAGATAGGTGTAAAATTAGGTCAGAGTATACTTTTTTCCCCTCCAAAACTCTTAAAATGCATGCCTTATTGTTAAGTTTAAATTAACCATGTTGAATTAGAACTCTTCCTTTTGACATGATCTATAACCATAATAAGTATAATTGCTCAGAGTCAAGAATATATGAAGCAATTTCATTGACAGTCACAAATACAAATACACACAGACTCGGACACAACCACACACAGTGTAACATACTGGAATTCCCAAATTTTGAAAGCTATGCTGTACTGCTTTCATTGAAGGCCCATTTTATCTTTGTCCTTCTTTTACCTCCGTTTCCTTCCTACCCCAATTTCCATAGAAATCATACACTCACAAACTCTTCTACAAAATGCTGATCCCAGTGGTTAAATATTTTGACTGGCGAATCTAAAGTCCATGTTAGAAGAGTCTTGCCTTTTCTACTTGCAGCTCTTGATCCAGGTTACATTTATTGTCAACTTACACCCATGTTTCCTCTAGTATCAAGTGGGAACATTATGTCGGCCTCACAGTCTCTTACGAGAATTGATTGAGGAAACATATATGAATATATCCATCATACTGCTGTGAAAACACACAAAAAACTTCAGTTTATTTTATGGCTCTATACGCAGCTAGTAGACAGGAATAACTGACAATTTGAGTAATAATACAGAGAAACTTTTAAACATGCAGTACACTGGGAGTTGATCCAAAAAAGAATTATCTTTCTTCCTGCTTGGAATAAAGGTGATTATTTTTATTTTATAATGCATTTATATATTTTGCATATGAAGTGTATTAAATTGTCTTTTTATCCCTCAGAAATGGCTTTCATTATTAAAATAAGTGTTTCCTGATTAAAAAAAAAAGAATATCTCATAATGGAGTGTTAGCTCACATGCATTTCTTAATCTCCAGCCTCAAATATATTATCAATCAAATTAGGTTAATGTTATTTGCCAACTGTCTTTTAAAGAAACAGATGAAGTTGTAATGTTCTGTATCCATATTTTAAAAGTATTGAAGCATGTGATTACTAACTATATATGTAAAGTAACAATTTAACAAGTATTAACACTAATGAATAACTTACCTTCTGCTTTTACATGGTATTAATGATATTTGAGGGCGTTCAGAATTAATTATATTTTCAAACTGACTTCAACTTGGGATAAGTAACTTCAGTTTGAAAAATATGACATAAAGACATTTCAGATTATTCAATTTCAGAGTAGATATTAATTCTTTATATAAGAGTAAATATTTTCTTATAGCAGGCCTGGCATGCTGCGATTAATGGGGTCGCAAAGAGTTGGACACGACTGAGCGACTGAACTGACTGAACTGAAAGCCTTATAAATTTTCAGAGGAAACCTTGGACTTGGATTTAGAATGGATTCATTTAGAACATTACGTAGGAATGATCGTCTATAGGTGGTTCTTGTCCCACAGACAAGAAGCAGAAAGGTCGGTGGAAACACATTCAAGTGAGTCATCCCAACCTTGATGAATCTTGCTCTGCATATGTAAACAATTCACAAAAGACTTTTTCAGTGGAAATACATGGATATTTAAAGAGTTTTCCACAGATGTTCAAAGACCTCATCTTGTAGATGCTATTTTCTCTCTCAGGAATTAATTAACTCTTTTGATGGAAAAACCTTGCATGAAAAGCAGGTATTCTGAAGAGGTATGTTTGTGGAACACTGATTTTGGAGTGAGGAATTGTATTCCCTGCACTTGCAACCAAAACATGTGAGTCCCATTCCTATATCTGAACCTGGGTTTCTAAGAAACCTGAATGTCATGTGAATACTAATGATGACATAAATCAGGCATGGACACATGTGATACAGTGAACTTGTGGATTCATCTCAGAGAGAAAACTTGTATCATTTTATCAGTATTTGACTTTTTTTCTGGAAACCTAATGTTTATTACTTGAGAGCTAGAACAGTGTGAGGGTATAAGGTTAATGGAAGTCATTTCAAAGTACTTGAGCCCAAACCCACCATTTTTCACTTTCATCAAAGGGCTATGTATATAAACAGAAACTCTAATAGGATCCATGTGATGGTCAGCATGAAACACTAGGCAACACTAAATATGTGGAGAGATATTTAAAGCACAAGGAGGAATGCCTAAATCAACCACAAATAATTTTTCATATTCTGGTCACTTTGTAGTATTTTTCATTCAGTTATTCTAGGAGGTATGCAGTGATAAACTACTGTAATTTTAATTCACTTTTCCTGCTGACTAATGATGTTGAGCATTTAAAAAATATTTTTATAGGTCTATCCTTTGGGGGAGACATTTATTTTTCAGTTCTTTCTATAAT
>NW_011492703.1:18289-20618 GCF_000754665.1 Bison bison bison
GGCTCTCCTTGCAGTCCAAGGGACTCTCAATAGTCTTCTCCAACACCACAGTTCAAAAGCATCAATTATTCAGCACTCAGCTTTCTTCACAGTCCAACTCTCAAATACATACATAACTACTGGAAAAACCATAGCCTTGACTAGACAGATCTTTTCGGCAAAGTAATGTCTCTGCTTTTGGATACGCTATCTAGGTTGGTCATAACTTTCCTTCCAAGGAGTAAGCATCTTTCATTTTCATGGCTGTAGTCACGATCTGCAGTGATTTTGGAGCCCAGAAAAATAAAGTCAGCCACTGTTTCCACTGTTCCCCATCTATTTCCCATGAAGTGATGGGACCAGATGTCATAATCTTAGTTTTCTGAATGTTGAGCTTTAAGCCAACCTTTTCACTCTCCACTTTCACTCTTATCAAGAGGCTCTTTAGTTCCTCTTCACTTTCTTCCATAAGGTTGCTGTCATCTGATATTTCTCCTGGCAATCTTGATTCCAGCTTCTTCTTCTTGTAGCCCAGCGTTTCTCATGGTGTACTCTGCATATATATTAAATAAGCAAGGTGACAATATACAGCCTTGACATATTCCTTTTCCTACTTGGAAACAGTCTGTGCTTCCATGTCCAGTTCTAACTGTTGCTTCCTGACCTGCATATAGGTTTGTCAAGAGGCAGCTCAGGTGGCCTGGTATTCCCATCTCTTTCAGAATTTTCCAGTTTATTGTGATACACACATTCAAAGGCTTTGGCATAGTCAATAAAGCAGTAATAGATGTTTTTCTGGAACTCTCTTGCTTTCTCCATGATCCAGCGGATGTTGGCAATTTGATCTCTGGTTCCTCTGCCTTTTCTAAAACCAGCTTGAACATCTGGAAACATGGTTTACTTGTGAGAGGGCGTCAGAAGGCAGACACACTGAAACCATAATCACAGAAAACTAGTCAATCTAATCATATGGACCACAGCTTTGTCCAACTCAGTGAAACTAAGCCATGCCCTGTGGGGCCACCCAAGACAGGCAGGTCATGGTGGAGAGGTCTGACAGAATGTGGTCCACTAGAGAAGGGAATGGAAAACCACTTCACTATTCTTGCTTTGAGAACCCCATGAACAGTATGAAAAGGCAAAATGATAGGATACTGAATGAGGAACTCCCCAGGTCGGTAGGTGCCCAATATGCTACTGGAGATCAGTGGAGAAATAACTCCAGAAAGAATCAAGGGATGGAGCCAAAACAAAAACAATACCCAGTTGTGGATGTGACTGGTGAGAGAAGAAAGATGATGTAAAGAGCAATATTGCACAGGAACCTGGAATATTAGGTCCATGAATCAAGGCAAATTGGAAGTGGTCAAACAGGAGATGGCAAGAGTGAACGTCGACATTCTAGGAATCAACGAACTAAAATGGACTAGAATGGGTGAATTTAACTCAGATGACCATTGTATCTACTACTGTGGGCAGGAATCCTTTAGAATAAATGTAGTAGCCATCGTGGTCAACAAAAGATTCTGAAATGCAGTACTTGGATGCAATCTCAAAAACATCAGAATGATCTCTGTTTGTTTCCAAGGCAAATCATTCAATATTACGATAATCCAAGTCTATGCCCCAACCAGTAATGCTGAAGAAGCTGAAGTTGAATGGTTTTATGGGGACCTATAAGATCTTTTAGAATTAACACCCCCAAAATATGTCCTTTTCATTATAAGGGACTGGAATGCAAAAGTAGGAAGTCAAGAAACACCTGGAGTAACAGGCAAATTTGGCCTTGGAATACAGAATGAAGCAGGGCAAAGGATAATAGAGTTTTGCCAAGAGAACGCACTGGTTATAGCAAACACCCTCTTCCAACAACACAAGAGATGACTCTACACATGGACATCACCAGATTATCAACACCGAAATGAGATTGATTATATTCTTTGCAGTCAAAGATGGAGAAGCTTTTTACAGTCAGCAAATACAAGACCAGGAGCTGACTGTGGCTCAGACCATGAACTCCTTATTGCCAAATTCAGACTTCAATTGAAGAAAGTGAGGAAAACCACTAGACCATTCAGGTATGACCTGAATCAAATCCCTTATGATTATACAGTGGAAGTGAGAAATAGATTTAAGGGACTAGATCTGATAGATAGAGTGCCTGATGAACTATGGACAGAGGTCCGTGACATTGGACAGCAGACAGGAATCAAGACCATCCCCATGGGAAAGAAATTATATATATATGTGTGTGTGTGTGTGTGTGCACGTGTGTATGTGTGTGTGTATATATATACTATCCAAATTTGTGGATTTTCTATTATTTCTTTTGTGAATTTGCTTTTATTTA
>NW_011492703.1:20718-20991 GCF_000754665.1 Bison bison bison
TCAAAATTCTCCAAGCCAGGCTTCAGCAATATGTGAACCATAAACTTCCAGATGTTCAAGCTGGTTTTAAAAAGGGCAGAGGAACCAGAGATCAAATTGCCAACATCCGCTGAATCATCAAAAAAGCAAAAGAGTTCCAGAAAAACGTCTATTTCTGCTTTATTGACGATGCCAAAGGCTTTGTGTGGATCACAATAAACTGTGGAAAATTCTGAAAGAGATGGGAATACCAAACCACCTGACCTGCCTCTTGACAAACCTATATACAGGTCA
>NW_011492703.1:21091-21456 GCF_000754665.1 Bison bison bison
CTCTTTGCGACCCCATGAATTGCAGCACGCCAGTCCTCCCTGTCCATCACTAACTCCCGGAGTTCACTCAAACTCACGTCCATCGAGTCAGTGAGGCCATCCAGCCATCTCATCCTCTGTCGTCCCCCTTCTCCTCTTGCCCCCCAATCCCCTCTCAACCATCAGAGTCTTTTCCAATGAGTCAACTCTTCGCATAGAGTGGCCAAAGTACTGGAATTTCAGCTTTAGCATCATTGCTTCCAAAGAACACCCAGGACTGATCTCCCTTAAGAATCGACTGGTTGGCTCTCCTTGCAGTCCAAGGGACTCTCAATAGTCTTCTCCAACACCACAGTTCAAAAGCATCAATTATTCAGCACTCAGCT
>NW_011492703.1:21556-21730 GCF_000754665.1 Bison bison bison
TGTCCAACTCAGTGAAACTAAGCCATGCCCTGTGGGGCCACCCAAGACAGGCAGGTCATGGTGGAGAGGTCTGACAGAATGTGGTCCACTAGAGAAGGGAATGGAAAACCACTTCACTATTCTTGCTTTGAGAACCCCATGAACAGTATGAAAAGGCAAAATGATAGGATACTG
>NW_011492704.1:0-126 GCF_000754665.1 Bison bison bison
CAGTTAGACCTAATTGATATCTATAGGACAGTTCATCCCAAAACAATGAATTTCACCTTTTTCTCAAGCGCACATGGAACCTTCTCCAGGATAGATCACATCCTGGGCCATAAAGCTAGCCTTGGT
>NW_011492704.1:226-401 GCF_000754665.1 Bison bison bison
GTATTAGTTTTGCCAAATATCGAAATGAATCCATCACAGGTATACATGTGTTCCCCATCCTGAACCCTCCTCCCAATTCCTTCCCCATACCATCCTTCTGGGTCATCCCAGTGCACCAGCCCCAAGCATCCAGTATCGTGCATCGAACCTGGACTGGCGACTCGTTTCATATATG
>NW_011492704.1:501-909 GCF_000754665.1 Bison bison bison
TCTGGTTTCCTCAGTGTGTATGCCCAGCAGTGGGATTGCTGAATCATAAGGTAGTTTTATTTCCAGTTTTTTAAGGAATCTCCACACTGTTATCCATAGTGGCTGTACTAGTTTGCACTCCCACCAGCAGTGTAAGAGGGTTCCCTTTTCTCCACACCCTCTCCAGCATTTATTGCTTGTAGACTTTTGGATTGCAGCCATTCTGACTGGCGTGAAATGGTACCTCATAGTGGTTTTGATTTGCATTTCTCTGATAATGAGTGATGTTGAGCATCTTTTCATGTGTTTGTTAGCCATCTGTATGTCTTCTTTGGAGAAATGTATATTTAGTTCTTTGGCCCATTTTTTGATTGGGTCATTTATTTTTCTGTCAGTTTGAGCTGTAGGAGTTGCTTGTATATTTTTGAG
>NW_011492704.1:1143-2036 GCF_000754665.1 Bison bison bison
CAGGTATGTTCCTTCTATTCCTGCTTTCTGGAGAGTTTTTATCATAAATGGATGTTGAATTTTGTCAAAGGCTTTCTCTGCATCTATTGAGATAATCATATGGTTTTTATTTTTCAATTTGTTAATGTGGTATATTACACTGATTGCTTTGCAGATATTGAAGAATCCTTGCATCCCTGGGATAAAGCCCACTTGGTCATGGTGTATGATCTTTTTAATGTGTTGTTGGATTCTGATTGCTAGAATTTTGTTAAGGATTTTTGCATCTATGTTCATCAGTGATATTGGCCTGTAGTTTTCCTTTTTTGTGGCATCTTTGTCAGGTTTTGGTATTAGGGTGAGAATGCCCAGCAGATAAAGGAACAGGATAAATGCCCACCAAACCAAACAAAAGAGGAAGAGATAGGGAATCTACCTGATAAAGAATTCCGAATGATGATAGCGAAATTGATCCAAAATCTTGAAATCAAAATGGAATCACAGATAAATAGCCTGGAGACAAGGATTGAGAAGATGCAAGAAAGGTTTAACAAGGACCTAGAAAAAATAAAAAAGAGTCAATATATAATGAATAATGCAATAAATGAAATTAAAAACACTCTGGAAGCAACAAATAGTAGAATAACAGAGGCAGAAGATAGAATTAGTGAATTAGAAGATAGAATGGTAGAAATAAATGAATCAGAGAGGATAAAAGAAATACGAATTAAAAGAAATGAGGACAATCTCAGAGACCTCCAGGACAATATTAAATGCTACAACATTCGAATCATAGGGGTCCCAGAAAAAGAAGACAAAAAGAAAGACTATGAGAAAATACTTGAGGAGATAATAGTTGAAAACTTCCCTAAAATGGGGAAGGAAATAATCACCCAAGTCCAAGAAACCCAGAG
>NW_011492704.1:2997-3551 GCF_000754665.1 Bison bison bison
ATAGACTTTAAAACAAAGGCTGTGAAAAGAGACAAAGATGGTCACTACATAATGATCAAAGGATCAATCCAAGAAGAAGATATAACAATTATAAATATATATGCACCCAACACGGGAGCACCGCAATATGTAAGACAAATACTAACAAGAATGAAAGGAGAAGTTAACAATAACACAATAATAGTGAGAGACTTTAATACCCCACTCACACCTATGGATAGATCAACTAAACAGAAAATTAACAAGGAAACACAAACTTTAAACGATACAATAGACCAGTTAGACGTAATTGATATCTATAGGACATTTCATCCCAAAACAATGAATTTCACCTTTTTCTCAAGCACACATGGAACCTTCTCCAGGATAGATCACATCCTGGGCCATAAAGCTAGCCTTGGTAAATTCAAAAAAATAGAAATCATTCCAAGCATCTTTTCTGACCACAATGCAGTAAGATTAGATCTCAATTACAGGAGAAAAACTATTAAAAATTCCAACATATGGAGGCTGAACAACACGCTGCTGAATAACCAACAAATCACAGATGAAAT
>NW_011492704.1:3818-18853 GCF_000754665.1 Bison bison bison
AAATCAATAAAATTAGAAATGAAAATGGAGAGATCACAACAGACAACACAGAAATACAAAGGATCATAAGAGACTACTATCAACAATTATATGCCAATAAAATGGACAACGTGGAAGAAATGGACAAATTCTTAGAAAAGTACAACTTTCCAAAACTGGACCAGGAAGAAATAGAAAATCTTAACAGACCATCACAAGCACGGAAATTGAAACTGTAATCAAAAATCTTCCAGCAAACAAAAGCCCAGGTCCAGACGGCTTCACAGCTGAATTCTACCAAAAATTTAGAGAAGCGCCAACACCTATCCTGCTCAAACTCTTCCAGAAAATTGCAGAGGAAGGTAAACTTCCAAACTCATTCTATGTGACAACTTTTAAGACTGCTCTCAGCGACGTTCAGATATGGAACAGAGTACTGTTGTCACATCTTGTATACCACCTCTCCATAATTATTTATAAAGGAAAGTTTGTACCTTTTTTGTATTCTTGACTAATTCTTTCCTTTCTTTTTTAAATTTTGACCCTGCTTGCCGGATCTAGTCCCTGACCAGGGATTACACTCGTGCCCTCAGCAATGAAAGCACCAGGCCCCCACCACAGGACAGCCAGGGAATTCCCTGTGCCTTCTGACATGTGTACTCAGTACCAAATTTTTACATGGAATCCCATCAACCTAGAAGACAAATCAGTGTTGGCACTGCCTTGAGAGATCTGAAAGTCAAACCATGAAATAACAGCTCAAGAGCTATTCACAGAAACATTGAGGAAATCAGTTACCCTCTTAGACAGTGTAATTCTGAAAGAATTCTCCTTTATCTGGTATCATTTGAACTGTGTCCACACACTTTATTTCCACATTAGTTTGACCAATACCTGATGTACATTGATTGGCACTTATTCCAATATTGGTCCCGATAAATATCACTCCTGAGTGGTGGGGAGATTTTATTTCATGATGATGCTATGAAAGCTGGAAAATGGAAGTGATTTTCTACACTCTTTTGTATCTTTGTTTCACTTCTATTTCTTTAATATGCTGTAATGCTACACGTAATTACCAATATTGTACAATGGATCATTTTACCTTTGAACCTGGACTTTCTTTCCATATTTGACCCTCAGTATATATCACTGACTTGATGGATGGAGTAACGGGAAGGAATAGTAGAAGGTACCCAGTCCTGTTTGTCACATAAACATTTAGTTTTCATCACTGTCGTGCAAAATCTTGGGACTTTGTTTTCTGTTTTATCCTAATCACTATTTTCTGAGTTCCTTTTCTCTAATACTATCTTTTAGGAAAATGTGGTATATTTATTATTGTATTTTTAAAATAGGTAGTCTTAACGTGTAACTCTTTGTATAGAATGCTCTAGTCATTACATATGGGTTCACAAATTCTTATATTCTGGTTAGAACTACTATGAGCATTTCAAAGGATATGTAAGAATTGAAAGTCTCCAACCAAAATGGATAAAGAAACATACCATACACATGCTGTACAAAGCACTCACTTTCACTCTAAAGACACACAGACTGAAAGTGAGAGGATGGAAAAAGACATTCCTCACGAATGAAAATCAAGAGAAAGTCAGAGGAGCAATACTTATTAAGACAAAATAGACTTTAAACTAAGATTGCTATAAGAGACAAGGAAGGACACTACATAATGCCCAAAGGATCGGTCCATGAAGAAGATGAAACAGTTGTAAATATCTTTGCATCCAACATGGGAGAACCTCAATACAGAAGGTGAATCCAGTGTGTTACACCCAAGCCCCTCTCGGTCCAGATGAGCCCGTATCAGGAGCTCAGTGGTTGCCTGGGATGGGAGCTCCCACACTGGACGGCTCAGATCTGGACGCTTCCACCAGCTCAGCTAGAAAATCTGCTAAGTCATGGGTTTCACATATCAGAATCCAGGGTATTAGTAATTCTCTTTGTATCTTCATTACCTAGTCGAGGAATGGCACATAGTCGGTCCAAACCATCTCTGTGTGCTTGTGCCAAGCAACGTCCCCATGGTGAACAGTCATTCAGCATATTAAGATGATGTCCCAGCACACTGTCCCAGATGGCCAGGAATGTGCACATGTATAGAAGCAGCAGATGTCCTATCTACCTGGGTTATCTTGGAAAACCCATGTTTATGAAACGTGGATGTGTCTGCTGCCTTCATGCGCCAATTCTCCACAGAAGGAGAATCAGAGAGTGATGCAGAGAGTGCATGTGTTCCTTCTGCTCCGTGTTCCCTCGGGACAATGATCCCAGGCCTACCGCGCACCTAACGGAGCAGGTTTCAAGGATCCAAATACCAATTTAAATCTCCAACTAGAAATTGATCATTACAACGATCAACTTAAAGAATTTTAAAGTCTAATATTGTCCTAATAAATTAATCTTGCTAACCCCTGTCTGCACATCTAGGAATGCATGTGACCAGGCTCATGGACTAGAACACAGGGACAGGCTGGAAGTCCAATGAGAGGCTCAAGGAGGGGGCTCCATGGGTGACTTGAAACAAATGACAAAGTCCTGGCAGAGTCATGTGGCCAAGAGGGAGACCTGAGGATTCTGAGGAGGGAAACTCTGGCTTCAATGGGGGCATTTTCCAGATTAAACAGACCTGAGGCCAGAAATAGAAAGGGCTGTGGAACTTCAACTTAGGAGAAAGCCCATCCTCCAGATCCCATGCTGATGATCAGTGAGAACACACTTAAGACCATGAGGGAAAATGCCCAGCGGGAGACACAGTGAAGGGACCCCGGTGCTCTGAGTGTCCCTCCCCCAGCTATGACTTTCACTGTAAACTTGGGTTCTCCCACAGGGAACTCAGAAAACTCTCCCTGCCCTCTGCTCGGCTGCTCACGGGGACCTTCTCAGTAATTGCCAGGAGTTGTCACTAGTCCCCAGGCGTGGGTGAGGGTGACGAGCACTGGGCGTAAGATCTGCCCCCTCACTGGAGACGCCCCAGACTCTCCATGCAGAGTGTCACCTCCGCTCCAGATGACATGATAATGGCTCCTCTGTGGGGAGAGTGGGCCCAGGGACCCTGCCCCTATAACTGGGGCCCATCCTAACTGACACTTTCCTGCAGAGTGTGGAGCCGAGTGCAGGCAGGTAAATGCTCCCCTGTGTTCAGTCTCAGGGCAGGAAACAGGAGAGCTGGCTCTGCAGCAGGAGAGGAGTTTGGAGCTGAGACTATGCAGGATGCAGGCTGATCCTGCCTCACTCTGAGCATCCACACCCAGGGTCGCAAACAGTTGGACACGACTGAAGAGACTTGGCACACATGCAGGCAGCGTTGTTGCTCAAACCAGCGCAGCTGAGCACAGGCAACAGGACGCAGAGGTCACAGCTAACGGAAGAGATCCAATACGAGGTTAGGTTTGTTCTTCTGTGTTATGACTGGGGCCACGGCGAAATGTAGCTTTCTAGGAATGCCATGGAAGTTGCAGGTAATTGTAATTCAAAGCAGAGATAAGAATGCTAAGTCTTGTGTTTCCTCCCTCTGTTGTTGGAGACTCTGTGGAATAGCAGTAGCTGATGCTCACAGGATGTTGACTGTCCAGACACCGCGGGTAGAGAATCTATCAGTCAACAGGGTGAGCTGTGCTTGTCCTCAAACGACTCTCAGTGTATTGGAAGAGAAAGTGTTGGTTGCTCAGTCTCAGTCAACTCTTTGTAACCCCATGGACTGTAGCTCGCCAGGCTTCTCTGTCCATGGGATTCTCCAGGCAGGAAGAGTGAGTTGCTATTCCCTTCTCCAGGGGATCTTCCCGACCCAGGGACTGAACATGAGTCTCCTGCATTGCAGGCAGATTCTTTACCATCTGAGCCACCAGGGAAGCCCAAAGAGAGAGGTGGAGTAAAAACAAAAGCAAAAAAAGAAAAAGCATAGATTTAGTTTTTGTGGGGTTTTTTTTTTGAGTAAATGACATTTTATTATTCAAATTCTCTGGTGTCAATGTGCAACAGGAAAATCACTTCCTCCTCATAGACTGACTTGCATTTCAGCAGCAGCATCAGTGGGACGTGGGTATAGAAACAGTGGGATGTTACAGAAAGTTCATCTTCTTTCCAACAGAGCAAGAATTTCAGCTTCTTTCCCAAGGTAACATCTGTGTTTATGTAGTGATCTTAGCCACTTTTGCTTCTTCTAGTATCTTAACTTCTCTTTCAAGTTTTCTTTTTATTATTATTTTTTTAATTGGAGGCTAATTACAACATTGTAGTAGTTTTTGCCATACATTGACATGAATCAGCCATGGGTGTACATGCGTCCCCCATCCTGAGCCCCTGTCCCACCTCCCTCCCCATCCCATCTTGAGACTGAGATAGAGAATCAGAAATGGTCACTGAGGATTATCATCAGGCAACTGTGAGCAAGTCAAATCAAGTGGGCTGGAGTCTGAAGGAGCAAGACAGTTGAAGAAGTGGGAAGAAGGGAATTCCAGGAAAAAGGAAGGATGTGAATTGTTGTGATAAAAGGAAAATGTGTTTGTTTGTTTTTTTTTTTTTAAGGGAAGTAAATTCAGCTGGACTTAGGACAAGAAACGCTAGTAAGATGGGAAATGCCTTAGGTGCCTGACCTTGAATGTTATAACCATCCCTCACATTCCTACCGGGCGGAGAGTTTATCTTCTCAAAAAACCAACTCTCGTCTTTGCTGATCTTTTATTTGTCTGGTCTGTATTTCATTTACTTCTGCTCTGATTTCTGTTAATTCTTTCCTTCTGGTGAGCATTGGGCTTAGTATTTTTTTTCTTTTAGTTCCTGGATTGTTAGATTGTTCCTTAAAATCTTTCTTTTGGGATTTGCCTGGCAGTCCAGTGGTTAAGACTTCGCCTTCCAATGCAGGGGGTACGGGATCCATCCCTGGTCCTGGAGCTAAGGCATCCCACATACCTTGAGGTCAAAAAAACAAAACATAAAGACAGAAACAATTGTAACTAATTCAATAAAGACTTTAAGAATGGTCCACATCAAAAAAAAAAAATCTTAACAAAAAAGACTAGTTATCATATTCGTTTCCAAGTTTAGCAAGATTCTCATTTTTACAAAAATGAAAACTAATGAAGATGTAAAGCAATCTATCTGTGCCTTGGGTCTAACAACCCAAGTATTTTATTAGCTTTCGGGTGACACAGTTGACAAGCAAAAACTGTACTTATTGAAGGTGTACACCTGGATGTTTTGACTGAAATGTTTATTTTTACATATGGCTTGAGGCAAGCTGGAGACTGCTCTAGAAAAATCCCTGCACAGACAGACTTAGCAAGTCAAGACTTGCAAAATTATTGATTAAAATTCTTTGCAAACTAAGGTTATTTTCCATACCAAATAGATTACCTGAGGGACTTTCAGCAGCCTGTATAGTCAGAGTGCTACCAGTTTCACAGGGGTGTTTTATATACTATCACATGAATGTATAATTTAGATTTCTCCACAGTTGGAACTATGTTCCCTGAAAATTTTAATAACTTCTGTAACCCTGTAATATGTATATTATTCTGCCTTTCTGTTTAATTTTCTTCATGCATGATAACGGTAGGGAAGATGAAAATGAATTATAAATATAGTGCAGGCACTGACTCCATGGATGTGAGTTTGAGCGAACTCTGGGAGATGGTGAAGGACAGGAAAGCCTGGCATGCCGCAGTCCATGGGGTCAAAAAAGAGTCAGACACGACTGAAAAACTGAAGAACAACCGTGTATTTTTATTTTTGTCTCCTTTCACTTGTTTACCAACTACATGTTTATTAAATTTATTATTATGTGTCAATCATATATTTTTTACCAACACAGGCATGGCTTCTAAGCTCATGGGTTTTACATCTGTGTAGGGAGTCAGAATATAGAAGTAAATAGAAAGAAATAGAAAATAATAATGATAAAACGTGAAATAGGTGTCAATGGTGCACTTCTGCAGTTTCAGTCCCTCCTGTGTGATGGATGATGGTGTCTCTCTTTTCAGAATAGAAGGTCCAGGACCTGTACGATATGAGAGTCCCCATGTCTCCACTAGAAAATCCTGGTCTTCCTGCCAGGCCGCTCTGAAGCCCTCTCCACGTGTGCTCAGGAGGATGTGAGGAAGCAAAGGTGCCAGTTGCTCGGTCACGTCCGAGTCTTTGTGACCCTGTGGCCCACAGCCCACCAGCTTCCTCTGTCCGTGGGATTCTCCAGGCAAGAATACTGGAGTGGCTTGTCATTCCCCTCTGCAGGGCAGCTTCCCGACCCAGGGATCAAACCTGTGTGTCCTGCATTGCAGGCGGATTCTTTACTGTCTGAGCCACCAGAGAAATCCCCATTCAGAAAGATGCTCCCCCCACAGAAAGAATCAGGGGAAATGTTTCTGAAAGCCCTATTTCTGTTACAGGTTGGGAACGGGACTCTGGCTAACGTCATCCTCTTCTTCTGTAATGTCTCCCCAGTCTTGCTTGGCCACAAACAGAGACCCCCGCAGACGATTGTCACCCACGTGGCTGTGGCCAACTTCTTGGTTCTTCTCTCTGCTGGGGTTCCCCACACGATGGCAGCTTTTGTGTCAAGGAAGCCCCTGTCCAGTCTTGGGTGTAAGCTTGTGTATTACATACAGAGGGTGGCTCGCAGCACCACCCTGTGCTCCACCTGCATCCTGAGCACCTATCAGTCCTTCACTCTCACCCCCAGGACAGCGGCGTGGGTGATGCTCAGAGGAAGAGCCCCCAGGGTCACTGGTCCTTCCTGTTGGGTCTGCTGGATGCTCAGTCTATTCATGAATATCTGGATTCCTGTGAGCATCTCTGGTCCACAGGATGAGCACAACTATACTGATGCCCAAGGCAAGTGGTTCTGCTCACCCTCGGCTTCTAAAGCAGGCTGTGTCTACTTGTGGTCCACCTCGGATGCCGTGTTTCTTACCCTCATGGTCTGGTCCAGTGGCTCCATGGTGCTTCTCCTGCACAGACACCACCAGAGGGTGCAGTATATTCACACCACCACTGGACACCACAGATGCCCCCCAGAGACCAGAGCCGCCCACACCATCCTGATGCTGGTGGTCACCTTTGTCATCTTCTACCTGCTGAATTCTGTTTTCACTTTTTATATCAGGGCCCATGATGATTTTCGCCTGTGGTTAATGCAGGTCTCAGATGTCTTGACTTCATGTTTTCCCACCATTTCCCCCTTCCTGCTACTCCTTAGGGATCCTAGAACCCCCAAGTTCTGCTCCTGAATCTTGGCAAATAGCTGGGGAAACAATAGAAACAGTGACAGACTTTATTTTCGGGGGGGGGGGGGCTCCAAAATCACTGCAGATGGTGACTGCAGCCATGAAATTAAAAGACGCTTTCTCCTTGGAAGAAAAGCTATGACCAACCTAGACAGCATATTAAAAAGCAGAGACATTACTTTGCCAACAAAGGTCCTACTAGTCAAAGCTATGGTTTTTCCAGTAGTCATGTTTGGATGTGAGAGTTGGACTATAAATAAAGCTGAATGCTGAAGAATTGATGCTTTTGAACTATGGTGCTGGAGAAGACTCTTGAGACCCTTGGACTACAAGGAGATCCAAACAGTCCATCCTAAAGGAAATCAGTCCTGGATATTCATTGGAAGGACTGATGCTGAAGCTGAAACTCCAATACTTTGGCCACCTGATGCAAAGAACTGACTCCTTGGAAAAGAGCCTGGTGCTGGGAAAGATTGAAGGCAGGACGAGAAGGGGACGACAGAGGATGAGATGGTTGGGTGGCATTGCCGACTCAATGGACATGAGTTTGAGCAAACTCCAGGAGATAGTGAAGGATAATGTAGTAAACAACAGTAAAGGGAAGCCTGGCGTGCTGCAGTCCCTGGGGCTGCAAAGAGCTGGACGTGACTTAGCTACTGAAAAACATCAAAACCACGAAGGTGTTACAAATCATCAAGTTCAAAATAAAGTCTCCATCTGTGCCCTGCGACCACACGTAGCCTCTGCTTGTTGGAAAGGAGGATAAGAAAGAACCTTGGGTGTTTGGAAAAGAGAGAGAACATGAGCATTCTGTAAGTTCCTACCCTTCATATACAAAAGTTTATGCATGACACCATCAATGTCGCGTCACATCCTGTGTGCGATCCACGTTCCGTATTTCCAGGTTGGTGGATTACGCTTTAGATGGAAACACAGCCTGTGATCTTTCACAACAAGAAGCAAAGGCTGAAACTGGGCCTGTTTGCATATTAAGAACCAGTCTAACCCCACCTCCCCCCGGAGTGTGGGATGGACATGCAAACAGGGTTGTATTTAAAATGCAGAACCAATAAGGACCTACTGTAGACACAGGGAACTCTGCTCAGGGTTATGTGGCAGCCTGGACAGGAGGGAAGTTTGGGGGAGAATGCATACATGTGTATGTATAACTGAGTCCCCTTGCTGTCCACCTGAAACTGTCACAACATTGTTAATCAGCCATACTCCAATACAAAATAAAGTGTTAAAGAATAAATAAATAAATACAATTTGTAAAACAAAAAAGAATCAGTCAAGGTGTCCATTAGGCTAATTTCATCACAGTATTATAATTATGGAATCATAACTACGTCTATCCCACCTCTCAATCCATGAGAAATGAAGTTTTTTATTTCCTCAAGACATTTTTTTATATCCTTTGCTTTATTTAATCCTCTTAATGGCCCCAAGAATTTAAATTATTACACCAATGAGGGAAAAAAAAACACTTACAGGTGAACCCATGTAGGATCTTGGGCCAAATAGAGACTTGGGTTAGGATTCTGCAGACTGGGCATTTAACGTGCTGCCTGTCACAGACTGAAGGGGCATCCTGGAGGCGACGGCTCATTCGTCCCCACGAATGGAAATTCCTGAGCAACACACGCGTCAGGGAGGCTGTTCTCCCAGGACGGGCCGCGGTAAGCCTGTGGTGTTGCCTCCATGGGTCACCACCACCATCTCTCTTCAGGGTCATTAAAGTCCCACTGAGACTTGACTCTCAAAAAGCACCCCTTCTCATGTAGTTTCTCCAACTCGGCACTCACTACAGAGCACAGGTCTTTTTCGAGCCTGCAGAAACAGAGACAGAAGGAGAAGAGATGGAGACAGGATGAGATGCTAAGATGGGTGTCCCAGAGAAGCTAACTTTTACTGTCCCCTGGATCTCTCTCTACCTCCAGCTTCATGCAGAGATTCCAGGGCACTAGCACTCCTTTCCACAGAAAAGCAGAGCACAAAGGAAAGAGACAGGAAATCCCCAGGAAAGATGATGAAACAAACGTAAGGCGGGGTATTCCAATGAAAAGCACAACCACAGAGGGCCTACACAGCACAGAAAACCATACTCAACACTATAATAACCCACAAGGGAAAGGAATGCGAGTAGAAAAGAACAGATATAATAGACATGGAACGCATAACTGAATCGCTTGGCTTTACACCGGAAAGCGGCACCGTTATAAATCAGCCATACTTCCATTTTTAAAATGTATGACATAGCATCTGCAGAGACGCGGATGGACCTAGAGACTGTCAAACAGAGTGAAGTCAGTCAGCGGAAAACAAATGCCGTGTATTAATGCAAATACGTGGAATCTGAAAAATGCTGGTGTATACAACCTTATTTACAAAGCAGAAGTAGAGACCAGACATTGAGAACAAACACATAGATGTAAAGGACAGGGGGGTGAGAAGAACTGGGAGACTGGAACTGACACTTGTCCACTGTTGATACTATGCATAGAATCGTGACTAAGGAGAACCCTCCGTACAGCACAGGGAACCCTACTCAATACTCTGGGGCCTAAATGGGAAGGAAACGCAAAATCGAGGGGATGTAGGTAGCAGACGGCTGACGCCCTTTGCTGCATGGCAGAAACTAGCAACACTGTAAAGCAACTAGACCGCAATAAAAACTTTAATGTGTGTCTTAGTTCTGAAGTTGATAACATGAAATCCTCAGTGTACAGCTTTCGACCAACTTCTCAAAGTGGGCAAGGTTCCCTGGTACTGAAGACGATTCCTGCTAAAGCATGCTTAGTTTAACGTCTTTCTCAAAAAAATAAATAAGTAAAACCACAGCTTATCTTTCTGACCTCATCTCCAGGATATTAAACAAGGTGGGAAGTGTTCTAATCAAATGCTCTTCTTTCAAACGAACTCACAGTTGCCAGTGGCAAAAGAAATAGAGTTTGGGATGGACATGCACACACGGCTGTATTTAAAATGGGTAACAAGGCCCTACTGCAGACACAGGGAACTCTGCTCAGTGTCATGTGGCAGGCTGGATGGGAGGGGAGTTTGGGGGAGAACGGGTGTATATATATGGATGGCTGAGTCCCTCCGCTGTTCACCTGAAACTACCACAACATTGTTCATCGGCTGTACTCCAATACAAAACAAAAGTTTAAAAATTCAAATGCACTTGTTGTGATGCCCCCAAAGATCACACAGAGCTCGGTCCAACCTCGGGGCTCCGCACACATTCCTCTGACTTCCTCGGGGCACACGCTGCCCTTACCTGCAGTCACTGTCCGTCTTCCCCGCCTGCCACGTGGTTCGTCCCTCCAGCCTCGCCGGGACCCCCACAGACACGCCTTCCCTCACCACCCTGCTCTCCACCACAACCCGGAGCTTCCCTCCCAGCATTCACGCAGCTAACCCTGCTGTCACGGGTCTTGGATTTGTTATCTCCCAAAGACAAACACACACCAGCATGAAAAGGCCCAGGACCGTGTGTCACACCAACCACCACACCCCCGTGCTCGGCCCAAGGTCAGCACTGGGAAGGAAGTCGCTGAGTGAACATCTGAGTGAGACACGGCAGGCGCCAGAATGAGAAAAGTAGGGGACTCTCCCCAAAACACCATGTGCGTAGGACCGCGCCATCGTCTGGGGACCACAGGCACACATGGCTGGTTAATTCAGCCTAAAGACTAAAAAGTCAGCTTGTCCACTGCAGGAACCATGTTTCAAGTGTCCAGTACACACACGCCACTAGCGGCTCCTCTACTGGACAACGTGGATGCAGACCACCACACGTGACGCCGGAAGTTTTGCTGGCCCGAACCGCCCTAGGAAACTGAACGCCCTGGGAAACCGAACCGTGGGCTTGCTTTAGGACCTCGTCCCATTCGTCCGCATCCTGACAGCCGCTTCCCCGTGGAGGAGTCGGGGGATTACCCGAGTTTCCGCAGCTTGCACGTCAGCTTTCTCAAGGGCATCCACAGCCTGCTGACTCCGTCTGGCCCCAGGTTGTTTCCTAAAAGGTTCAGGTTCTCCAGGCTTTTACTGCTTCCGAGAACAGAGGACAGTGGCCGGCAGCAAGCAGCCGTCAAACTGCATTTCTCCAACCTAGGGGTGGTGGGACAGAAGCGTGAAAGATGGTCCTCCAAGATGGAGGAGTTACAGACAAAAGGGACACAGAATTTAGGGGGACACATACTGAAGGGCTTCCCAGGCGGCTCAGTGGTAAAGAATCCACCTGCCAAGGAGAGAGACACAAGAGACATGGGTTCAATCCCTGGGTGGGGAAGATCCCCTGGAGAAGGGAATGGCAACCCCCTCCAGTACTCTTGCCTGGAGAATCCCATGGACAGAGGACCCTGGCGGGCTACAGTCCACAGGGTCACAAAGAGCTGGACCCTGAAGACAGGCACACAGTACACATGCTACTGAAACAGACTTGCTAACACACACCAGACACTGTCCAAGTGTCGACAGGCAGCATTCAATCCATATACCAATCCTGCGAAAGGCAGGGGTTATCCTAAACCCCACCTGACAGGTGAGGAAACTGAAGTTTAGCCTGCCCGGATACGGAAGAAGTGGTTTCACTATAAAGTGGACGTGTTCATTTACAAGGCCCTTAAAAGGACAAAAATAACACGACCACCCCTCATTACACTTTTTCCATCCTATTTCTAGTTTTCAAATGCAAAAATCTGAAAATACTAGCTACTAGCAAGACTAAAGCAAAAGTGACAGGAGACTGACACACAAATCATAGATAACAGACCTATACACAGGTGGTAGATACACAGGTACCTGGATGGTAGATATTAACTGACACACAAATCATAGATAACAGACCTATACACAGGTGGTAGAACACAGGTACCTGGATGGTAGATGTTATAGATACAGAGAGATGGGAGAGGAGACAGAGGGATTACAGAATAAGTCTTTCAGGCAGAATGTAAACTACCACTGAATCTTGTTCAAAGGTTAATGGCAATTCTTTGTACCCCTTTTGCACCTTTTCTGTAAATTCAATGTATTACTAGAAGAAAAGGTAACCAAAAAAGAAAGAAAGAAAAAGCACTGACTCACCCAAGTGTCTGCAACACACAACTCGGACTTTTCAGGACGCTGCACAGCTCCTTCACCCCCTCGTCCTGAATGTCATTGTTCCCAACGTCCAGAATCTTCAGGTGACCATTGCGCTTGAGGGCGTGAGCAAGCTCGCGACAGCCCGCCACCGTGAGAGAACAGTGTGACAAGCTGCAAGATGAAAAAAAGAAAATACAAACTAGGGAAAAGCAACCCCTGAACCCTTGCTCTCTGCATGTTCCAGCCCACATTCTAAGGAAGAAAGCGACTCCAAAACCAGGCTTCTCCCGAGTCCTGGAAAGAGGAGGGTGCTGGTTAGGAGGTCTGAACACCTGGGCGCCCCATGTACCCGTGAACGGAAGAAAGCAAAAGGAACAGCCACGCGGCCCTCTCCCTGCCGACCCTCAGGCCACCGACAGGCTCATCTGTGTGCAGGACTTCTCTCTGCAACACTGACCCCCAGACTCATTCTTTTTCTTTTTTACTATCAAAGAATATCCCATCCTAAAGGAGATCAGTCCTGGGTGTTCACTGGAAGGACTAATGCTGAAGCTAAAGCTCCAATCCTTTGGCCACCTGATGTGAAAAACTGACTCATTTGAAAAGCCCCTGATGCTGGGAAAGATTGAAGGCAGGAGGAGAAGGGGACGGCAGAGGATGAGATGGTTGGATGGCATCACCGACTCAATGGACACGGGTTTGGGTGGACTCCAGGAGTTGGTGATGGACAGGGAGGCCTGGCGTGCTGCAGTTCATGGGGTCGCAAAGAGTCGGAGACGACTGAGCGACTGAACAACCACCACCACCAACACCCACCCACACATTCCCGCCTCCAACAAAACCAAGAGCCTGCTGGGGACTGGCCACCAGGCCCAGGACTCAGATCCCAGCTGACCTCAGGCCCGCGTGACACGACCCTCTCTCGGCCTCTGACCGCAGGAAGTGGTGGAACTCACTTCAGGCTCTGCAGGGCGCAGTCCGCACAGCCCAGGGCTGAGCTCAGAAGCTTCACTCCCCCGTCTCCCAGGCTGTTCCTCCTCAGGTTCAGATGCGTCAGGCTCCGGCTCCGGAGGAGGGCGTCCGACAGGTGCCTGCAGCTGGGCGTGCTGAGCCGGCAGCACCAGAGCCTGCGCTCCCAGAAGCACAGAGACGGGCATTCGGGACAGCAGCTCGGGGCAACGCCCGCCCGACCGCCCCTCCGGGGCCTCCCTGAGCCCTGTCCCGGACACACCCAGTACCTGCCCGTTACCCTCTCTCACCCCAGCCTGACGCATCGAGCACACCAAGGATGTGCCCGTCACTCATGGCTGGGTTAAAAAAAAATAAAAGCATCTTTTGTTTTGCTTTTTTGAGCTTTATACAAATGTGTTAGGTCACTCCAGTCGTGTCCGACTCTTTGTGACCCCATGGACTGTAGCCCACCAGGCTCTTCTGTCCCAGGGGCCCCCCCACAGAGGGTCCGCCCCAGACACTGAGCCAGGAGGGACTCACTCCAGTCTCTGCAGGACACACTCAGGCCGAGTCAGGGAGCCACACAGCAGCTGCACACCCTCATCTCCGAGCGGGTTCAGTCCCAGGCACAGTCGAGTCAGGTGGGGGGTGCTGGTGAGAAGTGAGGCCAAGTCCTCACAGGCGGCTGCTGACAGGTTCCCCTTCTCCAGCCTGCAGAGGGGGAGACACCAGGTGAGCCATACCCCGGCTCCCTTTCTGCTCCCCAACTCTCTGCCCGGGGCCCAAGGCTGTGCAAAGATCAAGTCAGGTAAAGGAGAGAAGTACCAAGGAGAGTGAGGTGGCGAAGGTAACACTTCTCTACCACATGACATTCCTCATATGTGAAATCTAAATCTCACAAATGATCTCATGGAACAGAAGGAGGCTCACAAAACTGTATAAATCTTAATTATGTCGAATTGGTTCATAATGCTTTTCAAGTCTGCTACATTCTTCTGCTTCTCTGTACATTCACTCTAATTCCTGAGAGTTTGAAATTGAAACTCCAACTAAAAATCTTCATTTATTTACTTAAACAACTGTAATATATAATGGAACTGTATGTAACTTTGTTCTGTGTTTTCCAAACCTGTTTATATTTTCATAATTTAAAAATTAAAAAAGATAAAATATGTATCAAAAAAATTTTTAATTTAAAAGGAAACTCACAGACTCAGAGAATGAACTTATAGTTTCCAGGGCGGGAGGATGGGGGAAGGGATGGTTAGGGAGTTTGGGATGGACATGAGCACACAGCTGTATTTAACATGGAGCACCAACAAGGACCTGCTGTAAGCACAGGGAACTCTGCTCCATGTGGCAGCCTGGATGGGACGGGACTTTGGGGGAGAACGGATGCATATATATGTTTGGCTGAGTCTCTTTGGTCTTCACTTGAAACTAACACAACATTGTTTGCTAATCAGCTATGCTACTGCTGCTGCTAAGTCACTTCAGTCGTGTCCAACTCTGTGCGACCCCATAGACGGCAGCCCACCAGGCTCCCCTGGTGGGAATCCCCTGGGATTCTCCAGGCAAGAATACTGGAGTGGGTTGCCATTTCCTTCTCCAATGCATGAAAGCAAAAAGTGAAAATGAAGTTGCTCAGTCATGCCCGACTCTTAGCAACCCCATGGACTGCAGCCTACCAGGCTCCCCGTCCATGGAGTTTTCCAGGCAAGAGTACTGGAGTGACCCCAATACAAAATAAAACATTAAAAAAAAAAAGATTTCTCC
>NW_011492704.1:19792-20308 GCF_000754665.1 Bison bison bison
CCTGGCCGGCTACAGTCCACGGGGTCAGAAAGAATCGGACACGGCTGAAGCAACTTAGCACGTGTGCTCCACCCCCGTGCATTCTCCCCCCTTGCTAGCCTTCACATGCTTTTCCCGCAACATTGACTCCAGCCCTTCCAGTGAGTCCTCAAACCCACACATGATGTTGGGGACAGCCCTGGAATGCAGCGACTCACCACAGATACTTGAGGCCACAGGCTGAGTGCCCCAGCATTCTGAACACGCCCCTGGATACAGCGGCATCCAGGCTGTTGGAGCTCAGGTCCAGGTGGGTCAGGTGCCAGTCACCACGAAGCAGAAGACCAAGCTTCCTCAGACCCTCCACAGGGGCCATGGACTTCCAGCTGCGGAGAGACGCAGGGATGGAGTGCTGGAGGGGAGGCGCTCCCGCGGTTCATCTTTCCAACACTGCACACACACCTAACCGCCAGGGCGAGGGACATGATACAAGAGGAACCCAGACACTGAGGGGCATCACGGTGCAGAACTGTACTC
>NW_011492705.1:0-132 GCF_000754665.1 Bison bison bison
TAAGGAAATAATCACTCAAGTCCAAGAAACCCAGAGAGTCCCAAACAGGATAAACCCAAGGCAAAACACCCCAAGACACATATTAATCAAATAAACAAAGATCAAACACAAAGAACAAATATTAAAAGCAGC
>NW_011492705.1:2401-2550 GCF_000754665.1 Bison bison bison
TACAAAAAACCTTGAATAGCCAAAGCAATCTTGAGAAAGAAGAATGGAACTGGAGGAATCAAACTGCCTCACTTCAGGCTCTACTACAAAGCCACAGTCATCAAGACAGTATGGTACTGGCACAAAGACAGAAATATAGATCAATGGAA
>NW_011492705.1:4017-16405 GCF_000754665.1 Bison bison bison
TTGGAGAATGGAATTAAAACATATGTAATATCATATATGAAATGAATCGCCAGTCCAGGTTCGATGCAGGATACCAGAAACTTGGGGCTGGTGCACTGGGATGACCCAGAGGGATGGTGTGGGGAGGGAGGTGGGAGGAGGGGTTCAGGATTGGGAACACGTGTACACCTGTGGCAGATCCATGTTGATGTATGGCAAAACGAACACAATAAAAAAAATTAATCTAAAAAAAAAAAAGCACAGGTTGAGTGAATGAGGCTGGGGATTCCATAGTTTTTGTCTCTTTTCTACTTATGGGCTCTGCTTCCATTAAAACATGTGGTATAGGGGGACTTTTCTGGTGGTCCAGAACTAAGACTCCATGCTGCCAACACAGGGGGGCTTGGGTTTGATCATTGGTCAGGGAATTAGATCCCACATGACAAAATTAAGAATTCATATCCTACAACTAGGAGTCCGCATGTTGCAACGAAGATGCGGTGCAGCCAACATTTTTTAAAATGTGGTATAGATAGCCTAGAAGTTCAACTGGATGGATTTAAAACCAAATGGCATATGTAAATTTTACTTGGACCTTATGACTTTTCAATCCATGAGTTATTTGAAAGTATCTTGGAGGAAAGAGTAAGGTACCAAACTGGATTGGAGTAGCCAAGTGGGTGGCCAGTTTCCTGAAACTCACCTCCATGTCCAGATGATTTTCTTCCCTTCCCAGGCACTCCAGAAGCTGATCTGCACCACATCTGTTCATCAGGTCAAGTCTGCTTCTCACACAAAGCTCAGCTTCTTCATATGTCTCCCATGAACTTCTGGGCTGATCGACGAGAAGCTGGGATCTACTACAGAAGCTGATCTACTACTCCAAAGGGATAACATGTTTCCCTTCCCTGACCTCAACACCCACCTCTTTCCCAACACCTGGTCCTGGGCTCACTGCTGCTCTCCCAGCTCCAGATCTCAGAAGGCAGAGATGTTCTGACTCAAGTGGGAGGACTCTCCTGATTGAGGAAGCCCAACCAGCTTCTCATGAGTCTGAGGTCTGCTCTACTGGCGTCTGGGGCACTTGTTAGGCTGAGGGAGTTGAGGTGTGATGACCTCTCAGGGGAATTTGTCCCCAGAGGGGGAGTAGAGAGCAGACAGAGAAAGAAGAATGGGAATCACTGTCAGCACTGCTGACTCCCAGGGGACAGGGGACCCCTGAGGCTTCCAGTTTAGATGTTAGGACTAATCTCAGAGCTTCCAAACCTCACTGTGACATCTCAAGGGCATGCTTCAGTTTCCTTTACTATGGATTATCAAGAGTGGACAAATAATTATGTGGGTGAATATTTTCATTTTTGGAGACTCAGATGTGGACCAAAGTGTATTCTAGGTTTGGGGAGGTCATGAGTCAATGTGAAAAGGCTGCAGTTTCCAGGGGATTCCATGGGGGTAGATCAATGGTGTGTACATGCTTTCCACTGTCTGTCTGCATGTAGAGTAAATATTTTACTAGGTGAGATTAGGTTAACATTAATGTATATTTAAAGGGCAGGTTCCAGCAAAAGTTACTGTCACATTTAGCAAAAGAGCTTTGGAAAAAAGGTATGTATTTCATAGTTTAGACTAAGAGCAGTGTTTTGAGGTAAAGTGTTGGGGAAAGGAGATATTTCCTAGAACGTTGGCCTTGTCACTTAGTAGTTGCTTTTAATAAGCTTCTTAGCCTCTATAAGCTTCAGGTTCTTCATCTGAAAAATTAGTGTAACAATTCTGGCACCAAAACAAGAAATGAAATTTCCTTTTGAGTTCTATACTGAGAATATTGTGTATTACGGTGAATAATATCTACAACAATATTATAGGAAATAAAACACATTCTGCTACCACCCTCAGAGTGCCACTGCCTCACACAGAACATGTATTTGTTGAAGAATGATCACTACAGTAATGTTAGCTAACACATCCATACATTTACATGGTTAAAACTTACTGACTTGTTTTGGTGAGAACTGTTATATCTGCTCACTCAGACGTTTAAAAAAAATTTTTTTTCAAATTGAGGTCTAGTTGATGTACAATATTATATAAGTTTGGGTATCCAACATAGTGATTCATAAATTTTAAAGTTATATTCCATTTATAGTTACTATAAAATATTGGGTGTATTCCATGTGCTGAACAATATGTCCTTGTAGGTTACTTATTTTCTGCATAGTGGTTGCTTTTGCTACTGCTCAGTCACTTCAGTCGTGTCCGACTCTGTGCGACCCCATAGATGGCAGCCCACAAGGCTCCCCCATCCCTGGGATTCTCCAGGCAAGAACACTGGAGTGGGTTGCCATTTCCTTCTCCAATGCATGAAAGTGAGAAGTGAAAGTGAAGTCGCTCAGTCGTGTCCGACTCTTAGTGACCCCATGGACCCCATAGTGGTTGGTAACTCTTAATTCTCTACCCCATCTTGCCTCTTCCCTCCCCTCTTCCCTACTGCTAATCTATAGTTTGCTCCATATATCCATGAACTGTGTCTTTTTTTCAGTAGTTTCTTTTTTCAGTAGTCTACATATAAGTATTATCAGACAATACTTGTCTTCCTCTGTTTTATTTTTTTAAGGGGAAATTGTTTTATTTAGATCCTTGTTTTTATTCAATGAAAGATTCTTTAATTATATAGTGCCTTTACAATTTTGAAGTTTCACTTACATGATTTCATATAATTCCATGCTGCTACTGCTGCTAAGTCGCTTCAGTCGTGTCCGACTCTGTGCGACCCCAAAAACAGCAGCCCACCAGACTCCCCCATCCCTAGGATTCTCCAGGCAAGAATACTGGAGTGGGTTGCCATTTACTTCTCCAATACATGAAAGTGAAAAGTGAAAGTGAAGTCGCTCAGTCATGTCAGACGCTTAGCAACCCCATGGACTGCAGCCTACCAGGCTGCTCCATCCATGGGATTTTCCAGGCAAGAGTACTGGAGTGGGGTGCCATTGCCTTCTCCATATAATTCCATCATAATCCTTAATAAAATTCCTAAGGCTCTATTGCCTCTCCCTTCTTCCCTCTCATCACTGGTGGCCACTAGTTTGTTCTCTATCTGTGAATCAGTCATCATCTGTCCTCACACAGAGTTATTACATTATTATTGACCAGACTTCTTATGATGTATGGTGCATCTCTGCAGCTTGTTGATTTATAGCTGGAAGCTTGTATCTCTAATCCCCTTCCACTTTCCCCCTCCCCTCCAAATCCCCTCTGGCTATCACCCATTTGTTCTCTGTATTTATGAGTCTGTTTTCATTTTGTTTTGTATTTTAGATTACATATTAAAGTGATATCATATGGTATTTCTCTTTCTCTTGTGTGACTTATTTCACTTAGTATAATAGCCTCAAGTTCATCCATCTTGTTGCAAATGGCAAGATTTCATTTTTTATGGCTGATTAATCGTCCATTTTCTATGCACGTTACTGAAAGGTATATGGGCTTTGGCTGCTCACCTCTCAAAAGTCAACAGACAGACCAGGTTGGTGGAAAGGAAAGTTTGCTTTATTTCAGGTGCCGGCAACTGCGGGGAAGGGTGGCCGACATCGACATCTGTCCAAAGGCCGACTTCCACCCCGCCCCCAACAAGCAGGGGGTGAGAGCTTTTACAGACAGACTGGCGGCAGGGTGGGAGTGGGGGCGAGCAATGTATAGAAACAGCATAGTCATTTTCAAACTGGTCATCGTTGATCTGACCAGCATCATCTTGGTTGTTTTAGGTACAGTTAATAATCTTCAGTTTCAGGGTGCATATGTTCCCATTTCTTTTCAGCCAGTTCTCAGAATTGTGGCCCCTCATGACCTGGGTACAATCTGGTCATCAAGCAGTTAACTTCTCCACCTGATAGTCTAGTATCTTTAAGACAGCTCCTAGGATATGGCTCAGAATATTATCTACAGCCCTTGAGAAAGCACTAAAGGTCCTTGACTTTAGTTCAAGCTTAATGACCACGTTATTATTATTTGGTCTCCTTTGACTGTTTTCCTTTGTTTCTGCAGTTCTTCTCTGATTAAACTTACTCTTTGACAAAAGGCAGGCAGAGGACATGGTGGTCGTGGGGGTAGCCACCCCCCAAATGTAGCAGCCTGCTCTGTGTCGTGCACACCACATCTTTGTTTAATCTATTCATCTACTGATGAGCACTTAGTGAGCTTTCATACCCTCTTTATTGTAAATAATGCTTCAGTGAATATCAGAGTGCATTTTTTTGGATTAGTGTTTTTCTTTTATTCAGGTAAATATCCAGAAGTGAAATTGCTGGATCATTTAGCAGTTCCATTTTAACTTTGTAAATTCCTTCCAGTATAATTTTCCATCCACATTGAAATCTGGTGTAGTTAAAAGACCAAATTAGATTCCAATGTGTCAGGCAGAGGACAGTAATGTGTCTCTCTCACAATCAAGTACTTGCTTTAACCAGGGTGTTATTCTGGCTACAGAAACATAAAGTAGCAGTTACTACCTGACAGTCACAGTATGTCATAGAGGTTCAAAGGCAGGCATCCTCCTAGTGCAACAGCAAACGTAATGATATGTGACTCAAGTGATAAGCCCAAATTACTATAGTTTAGGCAGGTCTTTAAGGAACTCATTGACATTGTCTTTCTAAATTGTACATAAATTGTATATAAAAGGTCTCAATGGACATGAATTTCAGCAAACTCTAGGAAATAGTGAAGAACAGAGAAGCCTGGCATGCGGCAGGCCATGGGGTCTCAGAGTGGGAAATGATTTAGCGACCAAACAACAACAAAATAAAAGGTCTCAGAAAATTGTTTTAATGTAGGTTTGGTCCAATTCTTCGTCTCATGGAAAAATGAATTCTGGAACATTATTGGCCATGACTCAGCACTACACATGAGATAAACAGTTAAGAACACTAAACTCTTGCTTTGAGGTAGTTTCTTAAGAAAGGAATATTGAATCCCATTCCTGCCTTTATTTTTCATTAGGTGATCTCTCTTCAACTGCCTTAGTTCTTGCACTTTTTCTGATTTCTACCTGTCCTAACCCAAACCGGGCTTCTCTGGATAATCAGCTCTGGTTCAACCCTACCACCCTCTATAGGCATGCAGCAAGATGAGACTCTCCAGAGCTGCTGCTTTCCTCCATTTCTGTTGAAGAATTGATGCTTTTCAACTGTGGTGCTGGAGAAGACTCTTGTGAGTCCCTTGGACAGCAAGATCAAACCAGTCCATCCTAAAGGAAATCAGTCCTGAATATTCATTGGAAGGACTGATACTGAAGCTGAAGCGCCAATACTTTGGCCACCTGATGCGAAGACCTGACTCACTGGAAAAAACTGATGTTGGGAAAGATGGAGGGCAGGAGGAGAAGGGGGAGACAGAGGAAGAAAAGATTGGATGGCATCACCTACTCAATGGACATGAATTTGAGCAAACGCCAGAAGACAGTGAAGGACAGGCAAGCCTGACATGCTGCAGGTCATGGAGTGGCAGAGTTGAACATGACTTAGTGGCTGAACAACAGCAATTACCAAATAAGTCACTATATAATCTGTCTGCTACTTGGAGTTTGCACTATTTTTATTGTGATGGGGTGGAAAAGCTTTCTGCTTTGAAGATCAGACTCCTGGCTTTTTATGTATGCACACTATTTTTTGAAACACAGATGTCTCCCATTCTCCGTCTACTACAGCCCTTACATCTTAAAACAATACTGCAATTAATCATAATTGATTTATTTCCTACTGATAAGATTTTATGTTTTGGCCTATTTTTATATTAAAAACTAAGATTCACTCAAATAAAATCTCTACACTCAACATACGGTTATGGCAATATTTCTGTGAGATTCTTAAGACTTGAAGTTTCTAGAATAAGTATTAAATTATATATTTTAAAACATAATTTAGTGATAGATGGAGGGAGGAAAGGTTTCAGCATTCCACCTGTGGTATGGATAATTTCTTGATTCTTATTCTTTCTGGTCATTAGCAATTTTTAGTTGTTTGGTTAAAAAATGATGAAATTGAAAAGAAATAAAGTCATAGCAATATAATAAGTGAGGAACAGAAAAACTAGGAGGAGAAAAAGTGAAAACTGAAGTTTTAAACAAGAAAACATTTTTGAATGAGAAAAATGAGGAATTATAAAAATATTCAAAATGAAAATTAGCTAAAATGTACTCTTTCTCCTCCTCCTCTCCTTCCGTCTCCCCTTTCAAATGTTTGCACAGGCATCCAACAGCTACAAATTAAGTAATTATTTGTAGCAATATACTGAAATGTGAAGGATTTTGGAGGATAAGTCTTGAAATGAGAAATTTGTTTAGGAAATATCTGTGGGAAAAAGATTGGTTTAAAGCATCTCCTCTGGAAAATGCAATGTAATGAATCTTCATAGAAAGAGGAGAAACAGTGGGGAAGAACATCATGATTTAAGCAGAAGCAAAGTCAAATAAAGGGTCTTCATCAATGGATGTAATTGACCACAATGCCTATTCTCACATGGGTTAAAAATGTTAACCTCCAAGAGCTTGCTTGTTCACCAAGACCCAGTAGAAACCAGATTCAAATGGGGAAGATTCCCTTGTGTTTTCATCAAGGGGGTGCTGCCTGAGGTTTCCTCCTGCCCACCAGCTTCCTCAGACCCTGTTTCAGGTCTTTGTTTCTTAGGCTGTAGATAAAAGGATTGAGCATGGAGGACAGAACTGTGTAGACGATTGTTGCCACGTGGTCCCTGACAGTGTAGGTGGACACAGGCTGTAAATAGACATAGAAGATGCTGCCATAAAAGAGTGTTACCACAGTGAGGTGAGACCCACAGGTGGAGAAGGCTTTGTGTTTCCCGGCAGCTGAGGGAATTTTGAGAACCGTGATGAGGATTCGTATGTAAGAAAAAGCAATGCATAGAAAAGGAGTCACCAAAAAGGCAGATGCCTCTGTCATTAACACAATTTCATTGACAAATGTGGAGGAGCAGGATAATTTCATCAGAGGGCTGAGGTCACAGAGAAAACGATGGATGATATTGGAGTCACAGAAGGTGAGGTGATTCAGTAGAAGTGTGTGTAGGAGAGAATGGAAGTGAGGCAATGAGCAGGAGATGGCCACCAGCAGGACAGAGCGGTGGTGACTCATGATGGTGACATAGTGGAAGGGGTCACAGATGGACACATAGGGGTCAAAGGCCATGACTACTAGAAGCCAACTGTCAGTGTTGCCCAAGGCATATATAAAATACATCTGGGTCAGACACCCAGCATAGGAGATGGTCTTGTGTGACAGAAAGTTCACCAGCATCCTGGGGACAATGGTTGTGGTGAAGCAAATGTCAGTGAAAGACAGGAAACTCAAGAAGAAATACATGGGGGTGTGCAGTTGAGGGTCAGAGTGGATGGTGAGCAGGTTCCCTGTTATGGTGACCAGGTATATGATGAGGAAGAGGATGAAGAGTGGCTTCTGGTCCTAAGGCCGGGAGGAGAGTCCCAGGAGGATGAATTCAGAGACACTACTGGTTTGGTTGAGTCTTTCCATTGACTTGGGTCTAAGTTATATGCAATTGTTTTGTTATTTCACATGCTCCAATTCCATTGTCCAAAACAGGAGAACCCACCAAGGCTTTTTGGTTACCAGTAGCAACTGTACTTTCCCAAAGAATCTGTCTGCAATGCAGGGGACCTGGGTCAATCACTGGGTTGGGAAGATTCCCTGGAGAAGGGAATGGCTACCCACTCCAGCATTCTTGCCTGATGAATTCTATGGACAGAGAAGCCAGGCAGGCTACAGTCCATACTGCCACTAACACTTTCACTTTCACAGCAGGTGTGCAGGGAAAGCTTCTCATCCTCATGGTCCATGATGTGGTCTTAGCTTCCCAAATCCATGGGCATCATAAGGACCTTATATAGCAAGCTGTAGGGACAGAAGAAGAGTTTTCCTATAGAATCTATCAGAGTGGTCTTCTTTGATTCAAGTTGCTTAGTTCCTATTCTGGGAGAAACTCTGTTTCCCTAATGGGAACATAGCAAAAAATAATATTTGCTTTGTGTAGTTCATGTTGTATTTTGGGAGATAAATCATGGACAAACAGAATATGGAACATTATATCAGGTGAAGAGAAGTTTTATTAGCAAAATAGGGTATTATAAGACAATGGAGATGGCTGGAGGGTGTGGATGGTGAAACACAGAAGTCGCAGAACCATCATTCCTTCTAAAGCACAATAAGTTGTTATCCTATTGGATTTAACTTTGCACATCTGGGGAACGGGTAAAGGTTTGCTGAAACAACCAATAGGGCAAGTCTAAGAGGAATGGTAAAGCTAGGTCAACATTGTTTTATTTTCCTTGTTTGGGCACAGAATGGGAAGCTAATCCTCCTTATCTCATGGCATGATATCATTTTGCAAAATTTTATGGAAGGAATATTTGTTCATGCATCTAGTGATTTGAGTGTATCAGTAGTTAAAGCAGAAAATAACAACCAGTGTTTACAAATACATATTCCCTATGAAACCTATGCTAAGCACTTGACTAAATCCCATGATAAGGAATTATGAAGTATGCATTGTTTCAGGAACCTAAGGTTTACAGAGGTGAAGCGGTTTGCTCATGGTTACTAAGGAGTTGAATAGCAATCAGGTATCAAACACCAAGCTTATGCTCTTAAGCATTATGTACCTCTCCTCCAGTTTTGGTATATTTATTGTCTATCACAATCAGGCACAGACACTGTTTTCCTCATTTTGACAGTTTCCTACACGAATTACCCTTCTATGTCCCTTAACTGACAATGTTTCTTCTTCCATGATCAGAATGCATCTTTGGAGTTGCAAAAGAGGTAGCCTATCTTTCTGTGAAGTAGAGATGGAGGAAGTTGAAATTTTGAATCTCCATGATAAACTGGCCAAAATCAGGTGGAAAATTTTGACTATGTGTGACCGCTGTGTGTCTAGTGAGTGGAGTTGGGGTCCTGGAGTGGACAGTGCCCTGGACTAAAGTTGAATTGTGGGAGTTTGATTTGTCCTCCATCACCTGTTCACAAACTCATTCTTGATGTTTAATGAATAGCAACTGAGATACTATGTCTGTAAAGCAGTGTATCACACACTGATCAATATTCAAAGATGAGGTATTTATGGAAGGTTTGACTGGGGAATGTGGAATACAAAAGTTAGTGCAGAGTTAGTGAATTAATGGGATTCAGTGCTGCAGGTCACAGATGTGAAGAACACACAGGTTGATGACTAGAAAAAAGGAGGAACATTTTGGATCTGAGAATCAGGAAGAATCGTTCTAAAAGCACAGGGTGAGTGGATCAGACTGTGAATATGATGGGTTTTCTTTTCTTTCCCTTCTACTGGTGGGGTTTTACTTCCAATAAAACCAATGGTATAAATGGGTTAGAGATCAAACTGGTTGAACTAAAGACCAAATGCCACATGGAAGTTCTACTTGGACCTTAGGATGTCTCAATCTGTGAGATATTTGAAAGTATCTGGGAGAAAACAAGTAAGGTACCAAAGTGGGTGGGAGTAGCCAAGTGGGTGGCCAGCTTCTGAAGCTCACCTCTATGTCCAGATGCTTTTCCTTCTTTCTCAGCCTCTCCAGAAGCTGATGTGCGCCATGTGCGTTCGTCAAGTCACGTCCGCTTCTCAGTCAAAGCTCAGCTTCCTCATGTGTCTCCCATGAAATTCAGGGCTGATTGACAAGGAAACAAGCAGGGATGGAGGAGGAGCTGATATACTACTCCAAAGGGGTAACACGTTTTCCTTCCCTGACCTCAACCCCCGCCCTTCTTTCTTAACGGTCCCTGGTCCCTAGCTCACTGCTGCTCTCCCAGCTCCAGATCTCAGAAGGCAGAGATGCTCTGACTCAAGTGGGAGGGCTCTCTTGATTGTGGCAGTACAGCCAGCTTCTCACAGTCTGAGGTCTCCTCTGTGGCCTCTCAGATTCTTATTAGGCTAAGGATGTTGTGATGTGATGAACTCTCTAGGGGGTTTGTCTCCAAGGGGACAGAGGACCCCTGAGGCTTCCTGTTTAGATGTTGGGACTGATCTTTGATCTTCTTAATCTCTCTGTGACATCTCAAGGGCATACTTCTGTTTCCCCAACTATGAGTTATGAGGGATGGACAGATACTTATGTAGGTGAAAACTTGAATTTGGGGGGATTCGGATGTCGACCAAGGTGTATTCTAAATCTGGGGAAGACAAGCCAAAATGAGGAGGTTGCAATTTTTAGGATATTCAGTGAGGGGTAGTTCAATGGTGTAAATGTGCTTTCCAGTGTCTGGGGAGGCACATGGATTAGACATTTTTGTATGTGGGATTAGGCTAGTGTAAGTTTATATATGCTTAAATCACAGGGTCAGGCAATGGTTATTGTCATATAGCAAACGGACTTTGGATCAAATAATGCGTGTGTTTTCAGAGTTTAGTCTCAGAGCTTTGGGGTTCAGCAATGAGGAAAATAGATACTTATTAGAACGCTGTTCTTGTCTCTTAGTAGTTCCTTTTGAGAAGTTACTTAGCTCTATGAACTTCAAGTCCTTCCTCTGCTAAATGAAGATATAACTCTTCTTGGCACTGAAATCAGGGAGCAAATTTTCTTTTGGATTTTATACAGAGAATACTTGTGTATTTTGGTGAATATCATTCACAGCAAGGATATAGGGAAAAAAGTACATTCTGCTACTGCCCTCAGGATAAGCCAGTGCCTCATACAACACATGTGTGTCTTTTCCCTTACCTGTGAATTTAATTTAAAAATTTTATCTACATATTAAGAGTAAATACTATAGAGACAGAAAGTCCTGGATTTGGGTCCTGCATCTTCTAATTACTATTCAGATGGCTGGCTTTCTTTCTATTAATTTAATCTCTTGACAAATACTATTTATTTACAGTTTATTGAGAAATAATGGACATAGAACATTGTTCAATGTGTACAACACAGTGATTTGACAGATGTATTTATTGCAAAATGATGATCACAATAATGTTAGTTAACATATCCATAGTTTTGATTTTTGTAGTGACAACTTTTAAAATCTACTGTCATAAAAATTTTCAAATGTACAGCACAGTCTTGTTAAACCTAGTCACCTTGCTATATCTTTACTTGAACTATATGGATGATAGCAAATTGTTTCCTAAAGTGACTGTACAATTTATATTGCCACTAACAGCATAATTTTATATTGCTTCATATTTTTTAAACTTTTCATATTTATCCTCAGAATTCTAATTTTTGTTATCTGTTGGTGTGCAATGGCTTCCCATTGTTATTTAATTTTAATTTCTCTGATTATTAATGTAACACATCATATTTTCATATGATTATTGGTCATTTAGATTTTCTTCTCTTTTGTGACATGTTTATTTAATTTTTTTCCTAGACCCTCATCTCCCTCAGCCCCCAGCTTTGCCTGTTTTTCTTACTGATTTCTATGGATCTTTATGTACTCTTATTTTAATTGAGTTTTTTAATTGGTTTTTTGAATTTCAAATACCTTTTACTATTTTGTTATTTGTCTTTTTCTGCTATGATGTCTTTGATAGTAACACAGTCTAATTTACAATTTTCTTTTATGGTTAGTGCTTACTTTCTGTTTCTTATTAAAGAAATATTTTTCTATCTTTAGGAGAAAAAGATATTCTCCTATATTACTTTCTAAACATTTTTAGTTTTTGGTTTTCATATGTAAGTTTGTAACTCATCAGGAGTAAATTTTTGCATATGGTATGTGGTAAGAATCCAGTTTCATTTTTTGCATGTGATTTTCCAACTGTCTTAAGCTGCACTTAAGAAAAAATGCACCTCATTCGTGTGAAGTGTATACCAATAGGGGGCGGGGTGTGTGTGTTTCTGGGCTCTATATTTTATAGTATTTTTTAAAAAATAAATTTATTAATTTTAATTGAGGTTAATTACTTTACAATATTGTACTGGTTTTGCCATACATCAACATGAATCCGCCACAGGTATACACGTGTTCCCCATCCTGAGCCCCCCTCCCTCCTCCCTCCCCATACCATCCCTCTGGGTCGTCCCAGTGCACCAGCCCCAAGCATCCAGTATCGTGCATAGAAACTGGACTGGCGATTTGTTTCATATATGATATTATACATGTTTCAATGCCATTCTCCCAAATCATCCCACCCTCTACCTCTCCCACAGAGTCCAAAAGGCTCTTTTATACATCTGTTTCTTTTGCTGTCTCGCTTACAGGGTTATCGTTACCATCTTTCTAAATTCCATATATATGCGTTAGTATACTGTATTTGTGTTTTTCTTTCTGGCTTACTTCACTCTGTACAATAGGTTCCAGTTTCATCCACCTCATTAGAACTGATTCAAATGTATTCTTTTTAATGGCTGAGTAATACTCCATTGTGTATATGT
>NW_011492705.1:18652-20363 GCF_000754665.1 Bison bison bison
TTAGAATTCAGCTGTGAAGCTGTCTGGACCTGGGCTTTTGTTTGCTGATTACAGTTTCAATTTCTGTGCTTGTGATGGGTCTGTTAAGATTTTGTATTTCTTCCTGGTTCAGTTTTGGAAAGTTGTACTTTTCTAAGAATTTGTCCATTTCTTCCACTTTGTCCATTTTATTGGCATATAATTACTGATAGTAGTCTCTTATGATCCTTTGTATTTCTGTGTTGTCTGTTGTGATCTTCCATTTTCATTTCTAATTTTATTGATTTGATTTTTCTCCCTTTGTTTCTTGATGAGTCTGGCTAATGGTTTGTCAATTTTATTTATCCTTTCAAAGAACCAGCTTTTGGCTTTGTTGATTTTTGCTATGGTCTCCTTTGTTCCTTTTGCATTTATTTCTGCCCTAATTTTTAAGATTTCTTTCCTTCTACTAACCCTGGGGTTCTTAATTTCTTCCTTTTCTAGTTGCTTTAGGTGTAGAGTTAGGTTATGGATTTGACTTTTTTCTTGTTTCTTGAGGTATGCCTGTATTGCTATGAACTTTCCCCTTAGCACGGCTTTTACAGTGTCCCACAGGTTGTGGGTTGTTGTGTTTTCATTTTCATTCATTTCTATGCATATTTTGATTTCTTTTGTGATTTGTTCTGTGATTTGTTTGTTTTTCAGTGGCATGTTGTTCAGCCTCCATATGTTGAAATTTTTAATAGTTTTTCTCCTGCAATTGAGATCTAATCTTACTTCATTGTGGTCAGAAAAGATGCTTGGAGTGATTTCAATTTTTTTTTGAATTTACCAAGGCTAGATTTATGGCTCAGTATGTGGTCTATCCTGGAGAAGGTTCCATGTGTGCTTGAGAAAAAGGTGAAATTCATTGTGTTGTGGTGAAATGTCCTATAGATATCAATTAAGTCTAACTGGTCTATTGTATCATTTAAAGTTTGTGTTTCCTTGTTAATTTTCTGTTTAGTTGATCTATCCATAGGTGTGAGTGGGGTATTCAAGTCTCCCACTATTATTGTGTTATTGTTAATTTCCCCTTTCATGCTTGTTAGCATTTGTCTTACATATTGTGTTGCTCCTATTTTGGGTGCATATATATTTATAATTGTTATATCTTCTTCTTGGATTGATCCTTTGATCATTATGTAGTGTCCTTCTTTGTCTCTTTTCACAGCCTTTGTCTTAAAGTCTATTTTATCTGATGTGAGTGTTGCTACTCCTGCTTTCTTTTGATCTCTATATGCATGGAATATCTTTTTCCAGCCCTTCACTTTCAGTCTGTATGTGTCCCTTGTTTTGAGGTGGGTCTCTTGTAGACAACATATGTAGGGGTCTTGTTTTGTATCCATTCAGCCAGTCTTTGTCTCTTGGTTGGGGCATTCAACCTTTTACATTTAAGGTAATTATTGATAAGTGTGATCCCGTTGCCATTTACTTTATTGTTTTGGGTTCGTGTTTATATACCCTTTTTGTGTTTCCTGTCTAGAGAATATCCTTTAGCATTCGTTGGAGAGCTGGTTTGGTGGTGCTGACTTCTCTCAGCTTTTGCTTGTCTGTAAAGCTTTTGATTTCTCCTTCATATTTGAATGAGATCCTAGCTGGGTACAGTAATCTGGGCTGCAGTTTATTTTCTTTCATCACTTTAAGTATGTCTTGCCATTCCCTCCTGGCCTGAAGAGTTTCTATTGAAAGATCAGCTGTTATCCTTATGGGC
>NW_011492706.1:0-570 GCF_000754665.1 Bison bison bison
GACAACTTTAAAAAATACTGAAGTTTTCCAGTTTGGAGGGAGTCATGAAGTTACTATTTCCTACCTTTTTATTGAAACAATAATTTCTACAGTTAACTGGAAATATTTGAAAATACTGAGGTTTAGAATTGATTGATAATGTGGGTTTTGATACCTGAGTGAAATTCCAGATGTTCAAGCTGGTTTTAGAAAAGTCAGAGGAACCAGAGATCAAATTGCCAATATCCGCTGGATCATGGAAAAAGCAAGAGAGTTCTAAAAAAACATCTATTTCTGCTTTATTGACTATGCCAAAGCCTTTGACTGTGTGAATCACAATAAACTGTGGAAAATTCTTAAAGAGATCAGACTACCAGACCACCTGATCAGCCTTTTGAGAAATCTATATGCAGGTCAGGAAGCAACAGTTAGAACTGGACATGGAACAACAGACTGGTTCTAAATAGGAAAAGGAGTATGTCAAGGCTGTATATTGTCACCCTGCTTATTTAACTTCTATGCAGAGTACATCATGAGAAACGCTGGGCTGGAAGAAGCACAAGCTGGAATCAAGATTGCCGGGAGAAATAT
>NW_011492706.1:2257-3078 GCF_000754665.1 Bison bison bison
TGCTTATTCCAAAATACATAAATACACATGTTACATATTACAAATTTCCCATTGCTTATTGCTATGATTGTCTACTGATTTTTAAATAATTTCCATTTTTTCATCTAGACACCAAATTCCCTCATTAATTGCACTATTTCCCTGTTAGAGTTTCTTGAGTTTTCTGAATATGTAAGAATTTACTTGAGATTTTTTAAAAAATATCAAATTTCATCAATTTTAAGACATCACTTTAAGAATACAATTTTATTGTGTATTATTATTGACAACAAAATGTTGCTGATTAAACTGAACCATGACTGATATAATTCTTTGTATGACATATAATACCTCCATTTCAGATAAGCAAAATTTGAATAAGACTTTAATATCAATCAGATGCAATCATTTATTTATTCTCCCTCATATTTTTCCTAATTATTTTGTTTTCTTATATTATTGTTTGTCCCAGATCTCCCAATAACATATCAATTATTTGTTTTTCACTCATTACGTTCATTGGAGTGGGATTTAGCTATGCTGTTGGACTTTTCAAAGAAGTGGTTTTTAATCTCTTTAGCTTACTTAACTGACTTCATTCTCTACCCATAGTAAGTTACATTTTCCATTTACTTTTGTAAATTCTTCATTTTTTTTCATTTTATTCAGATGAGTACAAATTCCCCTCTTTGTGGCTACTTTACATTTTTGTAAATAATGAATAATTTAAGTTAACAGAATTCCTATTGACCATAGCTTTTTCAGTGTTCCAAATTTGTGATGTTATATCTGTATTTCATTGCTTTCCTGATAGTAATTAGTTGATTTGGTGTAAAAGCTAT
>NW_011492706.1:4254-6480 GCF_000754665.1 Bison bison bison
ACAGAAAAAATGAGGAGTGAAACCACTTTTTTAATGGTCACTTCTCCCTTTGCTGTAGGATTCAGGTAGATGAAAATGCATGTGCCATAGGTGATGGAAACCACTCTCATGTGAGAAGAACAGGTCAAAAAGGGCTTTTTCCTTTGCTGAGCAGAACGGAATCTCAAAATTGTCTTGATGATGCAGGCATATGACAGAACTACACAAATAAGAGTCATATTTAGGGTCAGCACAGCACAGATTATAACCATCTGTTCCTTCAACCATGTATCTGAGCATGAAATTTTCAATAAAGGAAATGCATCACAGCCAAAATGGTCAATCTTGTTAGAGTCACAAAATTTTAGATTTAAACCAAGGCTAAGTGGTGGGATTAATACACACAAACCAGCCATCCAACAAAAGATGATGAGAATCCTGCAGACTCTGTTGCTCATGATGGTCACAGAGTGCAAGCTTTTGCAGACGGGCACGTAACAGTCATAGGACATGGTGGCCAGCAGAAAAAATTCTGCTACTCCACAGAGGTCAGTAAAAGATACTTGAATGACAGAAGCATTATAGGCAATGACCCTGTCACCTGTAGCTATGCTATACAGGTATCTGGGGATACAAGAAGATGTGAAGGAGATCTCCAAGGACACATTTGTAAAGAAAAAGTACACTGGTGTTTTCAGGTGGGAATCCACAAATGTGAGTGTGATGATGGTCATGTTTCCAGTTAAACTCAGTGTGTAGGTGAGGAATAAAAAGATAATTTGAACCTGCAGCTCTGGGTCATCTGTCAGTCCAAGCAGAATGAGAGTTGTTCTCTGTTTCTCATCACAGACTTCTGACTTCTCTCCAATCTGTATGTGATATTTAGAGAAATCTTTTTGTTATATACTATTTAACTGATTTATAACTTTTTATTTAATCTTTTATTTTATTATATACAATGTGTTATATGTGTTAATAATGTCTGTGTAATGCTGAAGAAGCTGAAGTAGAATGGTTCTATGAAGACCTACAAGATGTTTTAGAACTAACACACAAAAAAGATGTCCTTACCATTATAGGGATCTGGAATGCAAAAGTATGAAGTCAAGAAACACCTGGAGTAACAGGCAAATTTGGCCTTAGAATACGGAATGAAGCAGGGCAAAGATGAATAGAGTTTTGCAAAGAAAATGCACTGGTCATAACAAACACCCTCTTCCAATAACACAAGAGAAGATTCTATATATGGACATCACCAGATGGTCAACACCAAAATCAGATTGATTATATTCTTTGCAGCCAAAGATGAAGAAGCTCTATACAGTCAGCAAAAACAAGACCAGGAGCTGACTATGGCTCAGACCATGAACTCCTTATTTCCAAATTATTCAGACTTAAATTGAAGAAAGTAGGGAAAACCACTAGACAATTCAGGTATGATCTAAATCAAATCCCTTATGATTATACAGTGGAAGTGAGAAATAGATTTAAGGGCCTAGATCTGATAGATAGAGTGCCTGATGAACTATGGAATGAGTTTCATGACATTGTACAGGAGACAGGGATGAAGACTATTCGCATAGAAAAGAAATGCAAAAAAAAAACAAAATGGCTGCCTGGGGAGGCCTTACAAATAGCTGTGAAAAAAAGAGAAGCAAACAGCAAAGGAGAAAAGGAAAGATATAAACATCTGAATGCAGAGTTCCAAAGAATAGCAAGAAGAGATAAGAAAGCCTTCTTCAGCAATCAATGCAAAGAAATAGAAGAAAACAACAGAATGGGAAAGACTAGGGATCTCTTCAAGAAAATCACAGATACCAAAGGAACATTTCATGCAAAGATGAGCTCAATAAAGGACAGAAATGGTATGGACCTAACAGAAGCAGAAGATATTAAGAAGAGATGGCAAGAATACACAGAAGAACTAGTACAAAAAAGATCTTCACAACCCAGATAATCACAATGGTGTAATCACTTACCTAGAGCCAGACATCCTGGAATGTGAAGTCAAGTGGGCCTTAGAAGCATCACTACGAACAAAGCTAGTGGAGGTGATGGCATTCCAGTTGAGCTATTCCAAATCCTGAAAGATGATGCTGTGAAAGTGCTGCACTCAACATGCCAGCACATTTAGAAAACACAGCAGTGGCCACAGGACAGGAAAAGGTCAGTTTTCATTCCAATTCCAAAGAAAGGCAATGCCAAAGAATGCTCAAACTACCACACAATTGCACTCATCTCACACGC
>NW_011492706.1:6866-10419 GCF_000754665.1 Bison bison bison
ACATGGCATCCGGTCCCACCACTTCATGGGAAATAGATGGGGAAACAGTGGAAACAGTGTCAGACTGTATTTTTCTGGGGCCCAAAATTACTACAGATATTGACTGCAGCCATGAAATTAAAAGACGCTTACTCTTAAGAAGGGAAGTTATGACCAACCTAGTTAGCATATTGAAAAGCAGAGACATTACTTTGCTAACAAAGGGTCGTCTAGTCAAGGCTATGGTTTTTCCTGTGGTCATGTATGGATGTGAGAGTTGGACTGTGAAGAAAGCTGAATGCTGAAGAATTGATGCTTTTAAACTGTGGTGTTGGAGAAGACTCTTGAGAGTCCCTTGGACTGCGGGGAGATCCAACCAATCCATTCTGAAGGAGATTAGCCCTGAGATTTCTTTGGAAGGAATGGTGCTAAAGCTGAAACTCCAGTACTTTGGCCACCTCATGCGGAGTTGACTCATTGGAAAAGACTCATGCTGGGAGGGATTGGGGGCAGGAGGAGAAGAGGACGACAGAGGATGAGATGGCTGGATGGCATCACTGACTCGATGGACGTGAGTCTGAGTGAACTCCAGGAGTTGGTGATGGACAGGGAGGCCTGGCGTGCTGCGATTCATGGGGTCGCAAAGAGTCGGACACAACTGAGTGACTTATCTGATCTGATCTGATCTGATGTATATATATATATATATGTATATACACCAACATGTTTTATGTCTATCTTTTTTTTTATGGTTCTCTGTTTATTTATTTATTTTTTTAATTTTATTTTACTTTTAAACTTTACATAATTGTATTAGTTTTGCCAAATATCAAAATGAATCCACCACAGGTATACATGTGTTCCCCATCCTGAACCCTCCTCTCTCCTCCCTCCCCATACCATCCCTCTGGGTCGTCCCGGTGCACTAGCCCCAAGCATCCAGTATCGTGCATCGAACCTGGACTGGCATCTCGTTTCATACATGATATTTTACATGTTTCAGTGCCATTCTCCCAAATCTTCCCACCCTCTTCTTCTCCCACAGAGTGCATAAGACTGTTCTATACATCAGTGTCTCTTTTGCTGTCTCGTACACAGGGTTATTGTTACCATCTTTCTAAATTCCATATATATGTGTTAGTATACTGTTTGGTGTTTTTCCTTCTGGCTTACTTCACTCTGTATAATAGGCTCCAGTTTCATCCACCTCATTAGAACTGATTGAAATGTATTCTTTTTAATGGCTGAGTAATATTCCATTGTATATATGTACCATAGCTTTCTTATCCATTCATCTGCTGATGGACATCTAGGTTGCTTCCATGTCCTGGCTATTATAAACAGTGCTGCGATGAACATTAGGGTACACGTGTCTCTTTCCCTTCTGGTTTCCTCAGTGTGTATGCCCAGCAGTGGGATTGCTGGATCATAAGGCAGTTCTATTTCCAGTTTTTTAAGGAATCTCCACACTGTTCTCCATAGTGGCTGTACTAGTTTGCATTCCCACCAACAGTGTAAGAGGGTTCCCTTTTCTCCACACCCTCTCCAGCATTTATTATTTGTAGACTTTTGGATCGCAGCCATTCTGACTGGTGTGAAATGGGACCTCATAGTGGTTTTGATTTGCATTTCTCTGATAATGAGTGATGTTGAGCATCTTTTCATGTGTTTGTTAGCCATCTGTATGTCTTCTTTGGAGAAATACTTAGGAATATATCTACCTAAAGAAACTAAAGACCTATATATAGAAAACTATAAAACACTGGTGAAAGAAATCAAAGAGGACACTAATAGATGGAGAAATATACCATGTTCATGGATTGGAAGAATCAATATAGTGAAAATGAGTATACTACCCAAAGCAATTTATAGATTCAATGCAATCCCTATCAAGCTAGCAACAGCATTCTTCACAGAGCTAGAACAAATAATTTCACAATTTGTATGGAAATACAAAAAACCTTGAATAGCCAAGCAATCTTGAGAAAGAAGAATGGAACTGGAGGAATCAACCTACCTGACTTCAGGCTCTACTACAAAGCCACAGTTATCAAGACAGTGTGGTACTGGCACAAAGAAATATAGATCAATGGAACAAAATAGAAAGCCCAGAGATAAATCCACACACATATGTCTATCTTGTATTTAAGATTTTCCACTGTAACTAAGTAGATGCTGAGAAGTTTTATGGGTTGCAATGATATCTTTTGGCTTGAATTCATATCTTTTCTTGACACCTTGAATCTTTATAAACCAGTGCTATGATAACTGGGGTTTACTTTATAGACTCTAGAGCAAAATGTAAGGTCTTTGCTCCAAAAGAAAATTTTGTGTGCTAGTTTCTTCTTAAGTTTAGTTCTGTTCACTCAGTTGCTTGGTCGTGTCTGACTCTTTGCTAATCCATGGACTGCAGCACGCCAGGCTTCCCTGTCCATCACCAACTCCCGGAGCTTGCTCAAACTCATTTTTTAGGTTAAGTGTGCTTAGTTATTACAAACAAACTAAGCCCTGCTTCTTGCCCACCATCTCCTGCTACATAGTCCACATTTTTGTTCCTGCATTACCTTTACTGAATATGTATGTAACCTCTACTGCTGATACATATGATAATCACCTTCCCTTCCCTTCTACATCTTCCAGTCAAACCTCCAAATATTTTCTTACTATTTCCATTATTGAAACAAAAATAAATGACAGTAAGAGCTGAGGAACTCTCCCCTCTGCTAGAGGAGATATATGTTAAATCAGCAGGACAGAGGAAATGCTATTACAGTCAGTGTCAAATGTCACTTTTCTTTTTAATTTGCAGAAAATACAACTAGGTGATACAAACAAATGGTCCTTGCTGATCTACAATCAAGAGTCATTACTTAATCTTCTGAGTAATGAAGTTTGGCAAAAAAACACATAACACTGTGTCTTTGGAGACAGGAGGATGTTACAGCAGCATTTGACCCAAGTCAGCAGGAAAGTGGTATCATTTCACTTACATAAATCATTACAAAAATCTTGAAAAAATTAACTGTTTAATTATATGAATGAAATCTGTAATTATATGAATGTTTTATTTTTGGACAATTCCAATCAGATAAGAGAAAGGAAAAGTTTATAAAATTATACTAGTTTAATGTTTACATTATAGAACTTATACTTAGATATTTCTGTCTTGGCACAGACTACCTGTGAATACTTAAAAATTTGCCACCATATCTTGTAATTGGATGCAAAATATTTTTTTATGATTGTACAACAATATGGGCTCCCCAGGTGGCTCAGTGGTAAAGACTCTGCCTGCAGTGCAGGAGATGCAGGAGACATGGATTTGATCCCTGGTTTAGGAAGATCCTCTGGAGAAAGTAATGGCAACCCACCACAGTATTCTTGCCTGGGAAACCCCACGGACAAAGAAGCCTGATGGGTTGCAGTCCATGGGGTCGCCAAGAGTCGAACTAGACTGAGCAACTGAGAATCACGCATGTATGCACAGCAATATGAATGGATTTAATGCCACTGAATTTTACACTTAAAAATGGTCAAAATGATAAATTTTGTTATGTGTATTTCATGAAAACAA
>NW_011492706.1:10805-39119 GCF_000754665.1 Bison bison bison
AGGTATTGGTTTTGCCATACATCAACATGAATCCGCCACGGGTGTACACATGTTCCCAGTCCTGAACCCCCCTCCCGCCTCCCTCCCCATACCATCCCTCTGGTATAGTTTTATACAGTCAAGACTATCAAGTGTTTTTTGCTCTTTAATTTTTAACTACATTATTGAGATATAATTGACATACAATAAACTTCACTATTTAAAGTGTACAGTTTGATATTCTGACATATGTGTACTCCCAAGTATCAGCCCATCATGCTAATCCTTCATTTTCCAGTTTCCATGTGCTCCTGTTTACTCTCTCTATCCCACTCATCCCTGCTGCTGCTCTCAAATACCTATCTGTCTCTATAATTATAGTTTAGTTTGCATTTTCTAAACTATTATATAAATGGAATCATATAGTCTTATTCATTTTTTTATTTCTCTAAAACATATTTTTTCACCTTTACTGAGGTACGAATGAGAATATACATGTATGTGTAAGGTATAAAATCTGATAGTTTCTTATAAATATACATTGAGAAATAGCCACCACAATGAAGCTCATTAGCATTCATTACCTGAAACAGTTACTGCTGCTTTGTTTTGTCTTGTTTTCATGGCTTATTTTCACACTTAAAATTTTAAATCATTTAGAATGCAACCCGTTTGTGTGAATAAAAAATAAATTTTTCATTTGAGCTTTTCTTGTGACTGAAGCAATTATTATATAAACAATGATTTTCTTAATGAACTGAAAACATCCCACTTTTATTTAACAAGTAAAGTAAAACTTTATGTAAAAATAAAGGCTATTTTTTAGTGTATACTTTCGTGTTCTCAAAGGTTCTACTGAATGCTTTATCTTTTTTAATGCAAGTACATATTAATTTGGTTTTACTGATCTATAATATGTTTGATACTATTTAAAGTAAGTTTCTATTCACTAATAATCATTTTTCATTTATGTGCTCCACATTCATGAGATTTAACTGTTTCATACTGAGATAATTTGTGCAATTCAAAATTTTTAAAAAGTTGATTCCAACTGGAGTTGTGTTAAATTTGTCTATTGAGTGGGAAAATTAGTATTTTATTTTGTAACACATAGAATCCCTGATAGAATCTATTCTTTAGCAGTCAGATTGATTGCTTTGATGGAGGAGCTTATTGCCACTATAAATGTTGCAAAACTAACTTTTTGATTGCATTCATCCTTTCTTCATCCAAATAACTAAATGTTCTTATTATGTTTGTAAGTTTTCTATCAGATTTCATCAATTCTAATTAAATATGTCATTATTTTATGTACTTTAATGAAAAAGTAATGAATAAAACATGTAAAATATTAAAATGGCAATTACAGTAAGGTCCATTCACTTCTCAAACAGGTAAACACTTGAAAAAACATGGTTTTCATAATTTCTAACTACAGTAGTTTCATAACTTATATTCTAATAATTCCAACTACTATACTATTTATCTTATGGCATTTTCAAGCTGGCAATGAAATTCTGATTATCAGGGATGAAGGTGAGCATCCCTCACTTGTTTCTTTTTTCTCATTTGTTCTTGATTTTAATTAAGATGAGTACACAGCACAGTAAAAGTATGTAACTTTTATTTCTTTAGAAATTATTTTATTTTGGTAGTTAATTATATTCTCATTTTACTTTAAGTGTATTAGGAGAGATTAGTGATTTGTATCCAGTGATCATTTGATCAATTAATCAAAACCTAAATATAATGTTCTTTCTTTATTTTGTTGTTATAGCAAAATTGGTCTATATTTAGTATATATGTGTGTATGTATTGATATATATTCCTATTTCTGTATACATTTCTTTATATCTCTATTATCTATCTCTACTCTTGTATTATGGAAATGCACCTTGATTTGGACTATTTTTTGGTGCTATTTGAAATAGCCTACCTATATTCATCAGTGAATTTTATAGCTTATCTTATAACTTCACAATCATATTTTTGTCAAATATTAAGACATTTTAATAAAATTAAATATGGAGAGATATTGTTTGTATAATTGCAATCATAACAAGTTTATCTAGTGATTTACTGTGGTTTTAAAGTAATCTGATCCTTTTATCTCTTTAAACATGCATTATATTTGCCTTCTTAAATGTTTTATGGAGACTGATAGATTGGTCTTCCACAACTTGAATTAATTTTTAAAATTCTGGCTTGCTAAAACTTTGTTCATTAGCACTATATCTTCACGTATTGTGTTGTTTTTCCATTGTTATAGTACATCTGTGAAGTTATTCTAATTTGTAATTAGAATAGCTAAGTATTCTAATCTAAATTTTATAATGAGCAGTAAAATGTTATTTTTGTTCCATTTGTTTTTTTTAATAATGAATAATTTATGTTTGAAGAATTATTTGATTTCTTCTGAGGGTAGCTTTTATATGATTTCTATGAATTCTTATGAAGTGTCTCTATCTCACTGCATGCACTGAATTCACTACTGCATTTTTTATATATAGTATTAGTAGCTATATATATATATATATAAAATTTGGGCTGTAAAGTCTTTCTCAGATAGAAAGAGAAACATAATAATGGTCTCCATGTCTTCATTTGTAGCTCATTAAAAATTTCTTAGAGAAAATCGCTGTCTTTTTACGTGGGAGGCCAATGTTTTCCTCTTAAATCACAATTCTGAAGTCTTGACTTTATGCTGCTCTGTCACTGTAAGTATTTTCACCATTTGGATTCTGACTCTTCAACTCCTGCCACCAAATGGGCTTTTAAACTCCAGCCTCTAATTCATAATCCAATAGCTTGTCCTTTCCATTCTTCATTTTTTCCTTTCCTGGGTCATAAATGGGATTTTCCTTTCCTGGGTCATAAATGGGATTATTTATCTTCCTTTGTGATTATTTTGTGCCTTTGATGCATTATAATTGTTCACATTTAACTTTCTCTTTTACCAATATTAAAAAAAGTATTTGAGAGATTTTATCCAACATATTTTTGTTTTTAATGTGTTTTCCTAGAACATTAGAAATGTTACAACTATCTTTCTCAGTGGTTCATTGTACTTTTACATCATGCCCTCATTCATTCTATTCAATATCTTATCACACAATTTCAGTTCTCACTGGAATTTTTGTAGAATTTTATCCATATTTGAGTACAGCAATCAGTAGTATTATGCTACCAGTTTTATGGAATATTCATGAATTGTTTTTATTATACCATAAAGCTTAATTATATGGGATTATATTACTTGGGCCTCCCAGGTAGCACTAGTGGTAAAGAACCAGCCTGGCAATGCAGGAGACAAAAGAGATGCAGGTTTGATTCCTGGGTCAGAAGATTCCATGGAGAAGAAAATGGCAACCCCCTCCAGTATTCTTGCCCGGAGAATCCCATGGACAGAGGAGCCTAGTGGGTGAGAGTCCACAGGGTAGCAAAGAGTTGGCTACAACTGAAGAAACTTAACACAACAACATATTTATCTACAGATAAATTGGTGAGAAATATATTTTCATTTTCTTTACCAAGACAAATTGTCACGAAGTTGAGAAAAAATAAAGCAAATAATTAACTTGATTAAGGTGTAATGTAAGTAAATCTAAGAGAAACAGAGAAATGACACTGAAATATAGATTATTAAAAGGTAAAGAAAATTATAAGCTTCAATAGAAAGGTTTGGTAGCCACTCATATTCTATGTTAACTTTATTTAATGACTGCTATTTTATTTTACTTCTTTAATAATGATGAAATTCATTTGATCAAGTTATTGAAGGATTTTTTCACTTGCTTATTTCTCAGTGCATAAATAAATGGATTTAACATAGGTGAAATGGAAGACATGAGTAGTGAAATCACTCTATTAATAGGCACTTCTTCCTTGGCTCTAGGATTCATATAGATGAAAATGCATGTGCCATATATGGTGGAAACCACAATCATGTGAGAAGAACAGGTGGAAGAAGTCTTTTTTCTTTGTTGGGCTGAAGGGAATCCTAAAATTGTCTTCACAATTTAAGTATAGGATAAAACTACATATTTAAGAGTCAAAATGAGGGTCAGCACCGCACAAATTAAAACACTTTGTTCCATGAACCATGTGTCTGAACAGGATAACTACAGGAGGGGAGAGACATTGCAGAGAAAATTATCAATGCTGTTGGAGTCACAGAATTTCAGATTTAGCCCCAGACTAAGTGGGGATATTATGACCAATAGTCCAGCCAATCAAGAGCAAAAAAACAAGTCTCTGGCAGATTTTGCTGCTCATAATGGTCACATAATGCAGAGGTTTGCAGATCGCCACATAGCAGTCATAAGACATGGTAGCCAGGAGAAAAAAATCTGTTATTGCAAAGAGGTCAGTAAAAAACACTTGGCTGGCACAGGTAAGAATCCACAAAGATGAATGTGATGATGGTCAGATTCCCAGTGACACCCAGCATGTATGTGAGAGATAGAAAGATAAAAATCAAAACCTTCAGCGCAGGGTCATCTGTCAACCCCAGCAGAATAAAGGTTGCTATGGTAGTTTTTCATCACCGATGACTTTTTTCCAAACAGTATTCACAGTTATTCAGAGATTATTATGTAGAACATATTGCCTGTATAAATACTAATTTAATCAGCTCTATCTTCATTAGATTTTCATATTTTAAATCATAATATGCATATGATTGGCTTACTGGTGGCTCAGTGATAAAAATATCCACCTACTAATGCACGAGATGCAAGAGACAGGGGTTTAATGCCTGAGTGGGGAAGATCCCCTATAGAAGGAAATGGCAGCACCCTTCAAGATTCTTGCCTGGGAAATCCCACGAACTGAGGAACCTGGTGGGCTACAATCCACGGGGTTGCAAAAGAGTTGGGCAGAACTTTGCTACTAAAAAACAATAACAATAGGCATGTGATTGAATACATTGCTAAAATAGTGTAATTTCATGAGTAGGAAATGTCATTTGACTCCCCTAAATCTTCCATATTCAGAGTTAAGTGAAAGAAAAAACACATCATCAAAGTGTGCATTTGCTTAACAATTCCATTCTTGTCAAAATGCTAAAACGTGAACGCTCAGTCTCTTCAGTTGTTTCCAACTCTTTGTGACCCTGTGGACTGTTGCCCACCAGACTTCTCTGCCCAGGATGGTATGGGGAGGGAGGAGGGAGGAGGGTTCAGGATGGGGAACACATGTATACCTGTGGTGGACTCATTTTGATGTTTGGCAAAACTAATACAATTATGTAAAGTTTAAAAATAAAATAAAATAAAAAAAAAAAAAAGAATACTAGAGTGGGTTGCCAGGCTCTCCTCCAGGGGATCTTCCTTACCCAGGGATCGAACTTGCACCTCCTGAGTCTTCTGCATTGTAGGGGTATTCTTTACCCACTGAACCATCTGGGAAGCCCCCAAAATACTAACACATGATTTGCAATTTGGACTCCCTCTAGAGTCTTGACCAGAATGTGGAATCTCTGAGTTTTCTCTCTTTTTTTTTTTTTGTTTATTTGTTTTTCCTGTTGTGGATAGGTGTGTTTTCTCCCATGAACAATAGTATCATTGTACAAACTGCTGTGCAACATACAGGATTTTAAACACAATTTTATTATATTTTTAAAAGAAGTGCTTTGATAAAGGAACTTTAAAATTACACGTGATTTTCCTGTATTATCTGTTTGTTTTGATTTGCTTGGGCATATTTAAATCCGCTTCACTTCTGATTGCATACCTCTCCCTTTTTTCTCCACAATTGCTATAATTTTATATAGCACTTTTCAGTTAATAAACACATGTTTCTACTTCTACTAATGGATTTTTTCTGACTTAATATATTGGCTTGAACACCAAGCATATCTACATCTGTACTGAACCTACAACCAAACCATTCATGTCAATTTCAGTGTGACTAAATCACAGGTCATGATCATCCACATAGTTTGTCACTTTCATCACCCTTCCTGTGTACTCACAGATTCTATTTATTAACCACCCAATCTGTGCATGGTATTATTGTACGTGCTTATATACTCTGTCCTATATTCAGCAACTTAACTGAGTAGATCTAATAATTGATTTTCAGTTGAAGTAAAATTTCCTCTGAGAAGTTTTGTGCAATTGTACTAGATGCCTTATCCTACATACCTACTTCTGTGTTCCCACAAACAGCAAAACTTGCCACTATGTTAGTACTTAGCTAGAGAATATGTTTGCTGAGATCATAACTTCCTCACCCTTATAGCAACAACAACTAATGTAGTCTTACATGTATTGTCAATGCCTAAGACTATTTTCTTAATAAATTTATGTCTATATTTAACAAGCACAACAACAAAACAACAAAAGTGTTTCTTCATATTTGGGCTAACATTCTGATACTCAGTATTTTTATTCAATTTTTTGTATAACAGTTGATAGCTAGACATTTTCTGGTTATTTTGCTTTTCCTTTTTAAAGAAGAGCTATTTAAAAAAAATAATTTAGATGTAGTGTGATATTTGCAACTGTGGGAAAAGCTATAGGGTCATTCTCCTCTAACCCTGGTTTTTCAAATAAGTAATTGTATTTTCATTGATTCTGTGTTTCTATGCTCAGTTATCTAGAAATGCAATGTTAATTCCAGAAATCAAGGGTTTTATTGATGCTGAGTTTATACTAAAAGCTACTGCATCGTTATTTTTCAGGCATCCCGATTTAATTACTGAAGTGGGGTAATTGATCATTTTCAATATAGAATAAGTGTCTCAAAGATTGTAATACTACATCAATGAGCGAAAAAATTTCCCTTTGAAATCATAGTTTATGTGTCTTTGAAGAGTTTCTCTTCATTGTTTTTAAATTGTATTTTATTCATACTGAGGTAGGAGAAGAGCTGTATCTGATGGTTTGACCAATTAATAACATTAAATCCATGTGTTGGCAGCCACCAGTATGGGGATGAAGTGCTGACCTAGGCTTATAGTTTTGAAAACTAGGACCCTCCCATAGAATTTGGGTTGTATACAATATATATATTAGATTTAATTCAGAAGTAGTAGGGAATGATTATTGCCATCTATCTATTTCTTGTAATTTTTTTTTTAATCTCTCAAACTGCATATGTATCACTATGTAACCTTATTCAATGTATTATGGACATTACTCAATGTTCAAAAACTATATTTTTTTGAAATAGTCTTATAAGACATACCTCATAGACTTAGAGAATAAAACCATCCCAGACGGAAATGATGGCAGGGGGAGGAAATGACTGGGATTTTAGGGTTGACATATACACACTGATTATTTAAAATGGATAATCAAGAAAGGCCGACTGTAAAAAAATAAAAATAAAAAAAGATAATTCCATAAGCTAATTGACACTGACATACAACAAACATTTTGGTTCATTTATCTTTCAATAAATATTCAAAAGGAGGGATTTCCAGTGAGTGATGTTACTGCAACTAATCTCTTAGAGTGATGAAGGAAGAAGTACACAGACACACCACACACACGTACATATATTTTCCAACTTGAGATTGATGGTATAGCTGATGCTATTTCTGCATATATACTACATTTGGATTTTCATTTATATATCCACCTATTTCTATTAAGTTATTTAATACATATTTTTGAAGACTTTGTAAAATACAGAAATTATATCTCATAGATCTTAGGTTAATGCAAGCACATGAATTTCCTTTTTGTCTGAGAAAATTACAGCTGAAATTAAACAAACAGAAATATTACTAATGGTGCAAAACATCACACTTACTTTTGTGTCAGTCAATCATAACTTCCTTAAGTTGATTAAAATTCCTAAAGGCATTTAATTGAAAATGGAAAGTTCGATGAAGATTTTCATAGAAACTTCTGCTTGGCTCATGCATTGTTTATCACTCTCACAGGGTGTTTGAACATATAGAAAGCTCTCTGAAATTGCTGTCTCTAAAAATTGGTTTGACTTTCCCAGGAAAAGCCTAAGAAATTGTTTTGTATATAGATTAACTTTTAAAAGGTGGGGAAAAAATGATCCTAATGGCAGTGAAATGCCTTAGACTCCCTCCTCTTTTGCAAGAGCTGGTATTTCAGAATCTTTGAACAGAGGCAAAGGTTTGAATATCAGCTTTGCCTTTTTTTTCTTCTTTTTAAATTTGTTCTCCTTGCAAATAAATGCCTTTAAAAAAGGTCCTTGATGACTTGTGCTGAAAAGTCATTAATGAATCTTTGGAGTAATTCTATTTGGCAAAAGCAAAATACAAAAAAGTGTTTTGGCTCTAGTGTCCTTGGAGAAAAGAGGATGACAAGTATCAGGTTATTCTGTTCATTTTCTTATTTCTCTTAAGAGCTTTATCAAAGGAAAATCATAATACAATAAACTGCACATTTTTAAAGTTTTGACATATGTACACTCCAGTGAAAACATTTACATAATAAAAAGTGAACATGTCCATCATCCTTAAGTGTTGATGGATTTTTATTACCTCCTGTGCCCTAGTCTTTCTGCACCTCCCTATTCCTCAGGCAACCATTGATAAATTGTCACTATGGACTAGTTTGTTTCCTTTAGCAGCTTAAGTAAATATAGTAATGCAATATTGTAATTTATATTTCATTTAAAATTACATTTATTTTACAATTATCAATAAATTACATTTACATAGCAATTTACATTTCGATAGACACTGTGAGAGTAGTCATTTCCCAATGGTTGTAATAAGAAAGAGGTAAAACCAATACAATATTGTAAAGTTAAAAAAAAATAAAAAATAATAAAAAAAAAAGAAAGAGGATAAAAACTGTTTTCAACATCCCCAGTATCTCAATGTCGCTTAATTTTGTATTAGACTATGAATGAGTTTAAGCAAATTTCCATATATTTATTTTTTATTTTTTTCATTATTATTATTATTTTTTTACTTTACTATTTGCCTCTAAATTTGATTTACCCATAGGCAATTATGTATTCCTATTCTTTATTTAATTACTTATACTTTCTGTTTGTATATGTAAGAGCTCTCATAATTTAGATATTAATCTAGCATATGCTTTTTTTTAAACTTAGTTTATGGTATAATTTTATTTATAAAATATTTTATTTTTACTTAAAATATATTTATGGCTACTGTTCTTTATTGCCATATTCTTTTCTAAAAGTATTGCATTAATAATTGTGATCAACTGCAAGGAGATCCAACCAGTCCATTCTGAAGGAGATCAGCCCTGGGATTTCTTTGGAAGGAATGATGCTGAAGCTGAAACTCCAGTACTTTGGCCACCTCATGCGAAGAGTTGACTCATTGGAAAAGACTCTGATGCTGGGAGGGATTGGGGGCAGGAGGAGAAGGGGACGACAGAGGATGAGATGGCTGGATGGCATCACTGACTCGATGGACGTGAGTCTGAGTGAACTCCGGGAGTTGGTGATGGACAGGGAGGCCTGGCGTGCTGCGATTCATGGGGTCGCAAAGAGTCAGACAGGACTGAGCGGCTGAACTGAACTGAACTGATGAATACACAGTTTCATTTCAACATTGACAGTTACTGTAATAAAAAGCTATAATTTTGCTGTTGCAGTAGATATAAAAAGCTATTTTAAAACTTTTTCTCTTGCAGTTCCTTGATTACTCTGAAAGATAAACAATTTTTTCTATGCATTTGTTTGCTGTATTACCTCTAGGTTAGAAAAGAGATTTTTTTTATCCCCAATTTGATTGAGATAAATTGACATAGTCCATTGTGTATTATAATGTTTTAAATTCAGTTTTTTCAAAAGTATGACATCTCTTTCCTTTATTTTAATGTTCTTTTTTTTCTTTTTTCATTGTGATGTCTTAACCACAGCATTACATGTTTTTTTTTTTTAATAAGAAATTCATATGCACACTGAACATGTGTGTATAATCATTCATCAATCAACCTACCAATCTACTAACAGATCAATAAGTAATATCTAAGTCATTGATCCATTGTTTATGTTGTGAAAAATAGGTCTAACATATTTACTTGCAGAAGAATAAGTTTTAGTCACAACATTCATTCATTAATTCTTTTCATACTGAACTCAAATTCCATTTTTGTAATTGAATACATTAGTTTATTTACACAAAACCATTTCTATATTTTTGTTCTATGCATTAATTATTTCTAGGCCAATACACATTTTAAATTTATTTCAATGGCTCTTACTTATACATTCGTGGGAAGTTTGTGAATTTTAGTCTTCCAGGTGCATCTATAAATAATTTTGTGTGATGAATAGCATAATTGTTGGAATTTTAATGATAATTATATTAAATTTTATATGTTAGTTTTAGGTGAATTATTACACTTTTGGTGTGTTGCTTTGCAGCCAAGAATAACATAACTTTAAAAATTATGTGTTTCCATGATTGTATATCTTTAAATTGATTGTGTCTCTTTCCTCATTTAGAAAACTGCTTTATTCCTTAATGGCATCCTTTCTTTATTGTTTAGATTGAAATTGGTTTCTTATTATGCTTTTTAAATATTTATTCTTATACAAAATATACCACTGATTTTTTAAAAAAATATCCTTACCCATTTTAAATTCTTGTCTAAATCCTATCATTTCTCTATAAGTTTCTTGAATTCATACCTCTTTCAATAACTTTAGTGGAAGAGTGTATACTTCTTTTTAAATTTTTTTTTTAAATTGGAGAATAGTTGCTTTGCAATGTTGTGTTAGTTTCTGCTGAAGAACAATATGAATCAGCTATAAACATACATATATCCCCTCCCACTTGAGCCTCCCTCCCATACCGCATTCCCACTCGTCCAGGTCATCACAGAGCAGATTTGAGCACCCTGTGCTGCACAACAGTTTCCCACTAGCTATCTATTTTATCTAGCTAATATTTTACATCTGGTATTGTATATGTCAGTGCTACTCTCTCAATTCATCCTATCCTCTCTTTCCCTCATTGTGTCCACAAGTCCATTATCTATGTCTTGAGTTACAAATATGTTCATCAGTACCATTTTTCTAGATTTCATATATATGTGTAATATATGATATTTTTTCTTTTACTATGTACCTCTTTATATGAACTTAAAACAACATTAATTCACAGACATGGTTTATTTTACTGCTATACAGAAAAAAATGCTGCCTATTAAATATATTATGATGTAAATGATTAGCTATCATACATTATAAAATTTTATATTCAGGTTAATGATGCATAAAATATGCATATTTAAATTGTTAAAAGCTATATTTTATATCTTCTGCATAGCATTTATAACAAATTCTATTTATAGTTCGTCTATTTTCTTATGATGTTTCAAGACCATAAAACAATGTTGAATAACAAGGATGAAATTATTGTTGTCATCTCTTGTGTTGTTGGAAGAGAGTGTTTGTTATGACTGGGCTTCTTTCCCACTTTGGCTCAGCCTCTTCATTCTTTCTGTAGTCATTTCTCTGCTCTTCCCCAGTAGTATATTGGACACCTACCTACCTGGGGGGTTCAACTTTCAGTGTTATATCTTTTTGCCTTTTCATACTGTTCATGAGGTTCTCAAGGTAAGAATACTGAAGTGGTTTGCCATTCCCGTCTCCAGTGGACCACATTTTGCCAGGCCCTAATTATCAGGGACATGACCTTCAGCCGCTCAATGTAGCCAGATGACATGCCGGGTGCCCTGGCTGTCCCACTGCCGGTCCTCATTGTGTGATGAAATTAGGCATCCATGTTTGGTCCTTGATTTATATTCATAGTCTGAAAGAAAAAAAAGAAAGTCACACAGTTGTGTCTGACACTTTGCGATCCCATGGAATGTAAACTCTCCCGCTCCTCTATCCATGGAATTCTCCAGGCAAGAGTACTGGAGTGAGTTGCCAATTCCTTTTCCAGGGGATCTTCCCAACGCAGGGATTGAACCTGGGTCTCCTGCGTTGCAGGCAGTTTCTTTAACAACTGAGCCACTAGGGAAGCCCAAGTCTATTCATAGTCTATCAGCAATTTATTCTTTAAAACAAATTTTATTTTTTATAAATAGTTTTATTAATTATTTTACCATGTTCTCATTTAATTGTGAATTTTTAATTATTAAATTTTATGAAAGATTTTCACCATCTATTTATCTACTCTTCTGATGTGTATCATTAAAAATTGATATGATAAAGTATGTGGATAGATTATACTGAGGCATAGCTTTTTTTTTTTAGATTAAACTCTAGTTGGTCTTGTTCTTTTTTCTTTTAATATGTTCCTAACATGTATTTACAGATATTTATAGAGAAATCTTTATTTATACACTTAAATGAAGTTATAATTTTTTATGGATTGGAATGGATTCATTTAGGCTGAAATTATTTAGAACATTTATTAAGTTAGTGAGAATTTTTTTTTAATTATTCTCTTTCCACTTTACAGTCTGAAATTTTCACTTATCCAATAAATTATATGGGTTTTGCTGTATTTAAATACATAATTCCTTTTTTCATATTTTACCAAGAAGTTTTTATCTTTCAGTTTTTCTGTAAAATTTATTGTAAAATTGAATGAAGTATATGTTTATATATATTTGAATCTCCTGTGTATTGATATTTATATCTTATTTCTAATTCTTAACCTCAAATATATTAATTTCTTTTTTCTCTGTATTTAGGTATGTAAGATTATTTTTCCTTAAGTTTTACAGAGAATCAGTCTCTGAATTATTTGCCTTAAATTTAACACTTAATTGCTTTTGCTTTTTATCTTAATCTTTCATTGTTCACTCCACTTTGTTTCATTGTATAGTTTTTCTAATTGCTTAAAATGAGTATGCCACTTTATTTTTAATCTACTTTGAAAAATGTTATTATCAAAGATTAGTAAGTACATAAATTACTGTCAAGTACAAATTTATACATACAAATGTCTTAGACATACAAACTTTATAACTGTGTGCTTTCTATAGATATTTCCCATGTTATTGCTTGCTGTGTTCGGTCGCTCAGTTCTAGCTGACTCTTTGCCATCCCATAGATGAGCCCACCAGGTTCCTCTGTCCGTGGAACTTCCAGGCAAAAAATACTTGAGCTGGTTGCCATTTCCTGCTCCAGGGGATCTTCCCGACCCAGAGACCTAAACCACACGTCCTGGGTCTCCTTCAGTGGCAGGCAGATTCTTTACCACTGAGCCATCTGGGAATCCCTATTGTTCGCTAAGTATGCTCTAACTTGTCTCAAATTTTTAATTTTATTGAAGTTGGGTACTTAAGTTTAAACTGTTTATTTTAAATATTTACATTGAAAATTTTATGTCTGATTTATAGACTTTAAAATGCCACTTCAGTGCTTTACAATCAAGGTTCAAATTTTCAATACACTAGAGAATCTGTTTCTCTTCTTCTTTTTTTTTTTAAACTGATCTGAATTTGTGGATTTGTGGTTGGGTAGACTAAAGCGACTTAGCAGCAGCAGCAGATTGAATTATAATTCTGCATTCCATTGACTGTATATCAGTTTTGTAATCTTAGTTTCATGTTATTGCATCATTTCTAAATGTTTTGACCATGCAACTATTGAGATCTTATATTCCATCTCTGAGTTGTATTTAAATTTATTTTGTTTGGATACATTTTGAAGTGTCTTTATTCACACTGACAAAAATCCATAGAGTCAAAGGTATGGTTTTTTCCAGTAGTCATGTACAGATGTGAGAGTTGGACCATAAAGGAGACTGAGCACCACAGAATTGATGCTTTCAGACTGTGGTGCTAGAAGACTCTTGAGAGTCCTTTGCACAGCAAGGAGAGCAAGCCAGTCAATCCTAAAGGAAATCAACCCTGAATATTCATTGGAAGGGCTGATGCTGATGCTGAAACTCCAATACTTTGGCTATCTGTTGCAAAGACCTGACTCTCTGCAAAAGACCCTAATGATGGGAAAGACCGAGGGCTGGAGGAGAAGAGGGTGACAAAGGATGACATGGTTGGATGGCATCACTGACTCAATGGACAGGAGTTTGAGCAAACTCTGGGAGATAGTGAAATACAGGGAAGCCTAGCATGATGCAGTCCACTGGGTCACCAAGAGTTGGACATGACTCAGCAACTGAACAACTGAAACTTTTGCTTTTAATTACTGAATTAGACATCACTCACAACTTTTAACCCAAATATTGTTATAAACATATCCATATGGATGGAATTATTAAACAAATTTGAAACAGAGAAATCAAATTGAAATAGTACCCAATCAGTAAAGTTAAAGAAGTTGCAAAATGTTAAAAAACAAACAAAAAACTTGAAATGAGATTATTGTTGTTCAGTTGCTAAACCATGTCTGACTCTTTGCAACCCTATAGACTGCAGCAATCCAGGCTATCCTGTCCTTCACGAACTCCTGGAGCTTTCTCAAAGTCATGTCCATCGAGTCAGTGATATCATACATCCATCTCATCCTCTGTCATCCCCTTTTTCTCTTGCCCTCAATCTTTCCCAGCAGCAGGGTTTTTTCCAATGAATCAGATTTTTGCATCAGCTGGCCAAAGTATTGGAGCTTTGGCATCAGCATCAGTCCTTCCAACGAATATTAAGGGTTGATTTCCTTTAGGATTGACTGGTGTGACCTCCTTGGTGTCCAAGGTACTCTCAAGAGTCTTCTCTAGCACCACAATTCGAAAGCATCAATTCTTTGGACCCTTGGTCCAATTCTTGGACCCTTCTTCAGGGTCCAAGTCTCATATCCACATGACTACCAGAAAAAACTGTAGGTATTACTATATGAATCTTTGTCAGCAAAGTGATGTCTCTATTTTTTTAATACACTATGTCTGTCATAGCTTTTCTTCAAAGGAGGAAGTGTATTCTCATTTCATTGCTGCAGTTACTGTCTTCAGTGATTTGGGAGCCCAGGAAAATAAAATTCACTGTCACTATTTCTACTTTTTCACTATTTGCCATAATGTGATGGAACTGGATGCCTTTAAGTTTTAAGCCATCTTTTTCACTCTCCTCTCATCAAAGTTCTTTAGTTCCTCTTTGCTTTCTGTCATTAGAGTGGTATCATTTGCATATTGGTAGTTGTTTATATTTCTTCTGGCAATCTTAATTCCAGCTTGTGATTCGTCCAGGCCAGCATTACACATATTGTGTTCTGTATAAAAGTTAAATAAGCAGGGTGATAATATATAGCTTGGACATACTCCTTTCCCAGTTTTGAATCAGTCTGTTGTATGTCTGGTTCTAACTGTTACTTCTTGATGTGCATACAGGTTTCTCAGGAGGTAGGTAAGCTTGTCTGGTATTCCTATCTCTTTCAGAATTTTCCAGTTTGTAGTGATCCACAGAGTCAAAGTCTTTAGTGTAGTCAATGAAGCAGAAGTAGATGCTTTTCTGGAATCCCTTGCTTTTTCTATGATCTAATGGACTTTGGCAGTTTGATCTCTGGTTCCTCGCCTTTTCTAAATCCAGATTGTACATCTGCAGGTTCTCAGTTCACAAACTGCTGAAACCTAGCTTGAAGGATTTTGAGCATTACCTAGCTAGCCTGTGAAATGAGTGTGACTGTATGGTAGTTTGAACATTCTTTTATATTGCCTTTCTTTGGGATTGGAATGAAAGCTGACCTTTTCCAGTCCTGTGGTCACTGCTGAGTTTTCCAAATTTACTGGTATATTGAATGCAGCACTTTAACACCCTCATCTTTTAGGATTTTAATAAGCTCGGCTGAAATTCCATCAACTCCACTAGCTTTATTTGTAGTAATGTTTCCTAAGGAACACTTGACTTCACAGTCCAGGATGTTTGGCTCTAGGTGAGTGACCACACCATCGTGATTATCTGAGTCATTAAGGCCTTTTCTTCTCATAAATCCAGAGTTCTTCTGTGGATTTTTGCCACTCCTTAATCTTTTACACTTTTGTTAGGTCCTTACCATTTCTGTCCTTTATTGTGCTCAACTTTTCATGAAATATGCCCTTGACATCTCCAATTTTCTTGAAGAAATCTCTAGTGTTTCCCATTCTGTTGTTTTCCTCTACTTCTTTGCCTTTTTCAATTAAGGGGGCTCTCTTATCTCTCCTCCCTCTTCTCTGGAACATTGCATTCAGTTGGGTATATTTTTCCATTTCTCCTTTGCCTTTCACTTCTCTTCTTTTCTCACCTATTTGTAATACCTCTTCAGACAACCACTTTGCCATTTTGCATTTCTTTTCCTTGGAATAGTTTTGATCACCACCTCCTGTACAATGTTATGAACCTCTATCCGTAGTTCTTCAAGCATTTTGTGTACCAGATCTAATCCCCTGAATCTATTCATCACCTCCACTGTACAGTCATAAGGGATTTGATTTAGGTCAAACTTGAATGATCTAGTGGTTTCCCCTATTTTCTTCAATGTAAGCCTGTATTTTGCAATAAGGAGCTGATGATCTGAGCCGTAGTCAGCTCCATGTCTGTTTTTCTGACTGTATAGAGCTTTTCAATCTTCAGTTGCAAAGAATATAATCAATCTGATTTAAGTTTTGATGATTTTGTGACATCCATGTGTAGAATCATCTCTTGTGTTGTTGGAAGAGGGTGTGTGCTAACCAATGTGTTCTCTCTATGAAACTCTGTTAGCCTTTGTCATAGGAAATTTTGTCCTCCAAGGCAGGTATCTCTTGACTTTGTACTTTTGCATTCTAATCCCCTATGATGAAAAAGACATGTTTTTGTTGTTGTTGTTGTTAGTTCTAGAAGATCTTGTAGGTCTTCATAAAATCAGTCAACTTAGCTTCTTAAGCATTGGTGGTTGGGGCATAGACTTGGATTAAGGGAAGGCTTGATTATGATTAAAATGTTACTAGTAAAGTTGAGAAAATATTTATTCTTTCATTATGACCAACTACTTTTTTTTCTTACTTCTTTAAGAAGAATTCAATCTTTTTGATGAATTTCTGCAAAGCTTCCTTTACTTGCTTATTTCTTAGAGTATAAATAAATGGGTTCAACATTGGTGAAATAGAAGAAATGAGAAGAGAGACTCCTTTATTAAGAGCCATGTCTTTCTTGGCTGAAGGTTTGATATAGATGAAGATGCAGCTGCCATAGGTGATGGAAACTACAACTATGTGGGAAGAACAGGTTGAAAAGGCTTTTTTCCTTTGCTGAGAAGAAGATAATCTTAGAATTGTCATGATGATATACATGTAGGACAGAATAACACACACGGGGGTCATGATGAAAGTCAAGACAGCACACACTAGAATAATTCTCTCTATGAACCATGTGTCTGAGCATGATATCTTTAGAAGGGGAGCGGCATCACAGAAAAAATGATCAATGACATTAGAGTCACAGAATTCCAGATTGAGGCCCAGGCTAAGTGGGGGAATGATGATTAACAAACCAGCCATCCAGCAGCTGATAATAAGCCTGTGGCAGACTCTGTTATTCATGATGGTTACATAATGCAGGGGTTTGCAGATAGCCACATAGCGGTCAAAGGACATAGTGGCCAGAAGAAAAAATTCCGTTATCCCAAAAAGGTAAGTAAAAAATACTTGAATAGCGCAAACAGTGTAGGTAATGGCCTTGTTACCAGTTGATATATTGTACAGAAATCTGGGAATACAGGCAGTTGTGAATGAGATTTCCAAGAAAGAGAAATTTTGGAGAAACAAGTACATGGCTGTCCTGAGATGGCCATCTGTGAGGGTGAGGAAGATAATGGTCAGGTTCCCAGCTACACTCAACATGTAGGTGAAAAAAAGAAAGATGAAAGCTAGAACTTTCATTCGTGGGTCATCAGTCAGTCCCAGCAGGATGAATGTTGTTACTGTGTGGTTTCTCATCAAGGATTTCTGCTTTTGCCCAGTCATCTGGAAAAATTCAGAGACACTTGAAAAGAGTGTAATGAAGCCAAAATGAGTGCTCAATACTGGCTATAGATGACAGGCAAACTGACTTGACTGTCTTGAAATGAATATCTTGTCTATGAGTAGTATTTTATTTTATATATGTTAATAGCTATTGTATTTTCATTCTTGCCTCATCTTTCAATCAGATAATTTTATCTTTGTTCCTAATATTTTTGGCTTAGTCTGTCTATCCATAAGTTATGAAAGCTAGTGGTAAAATACTTTGTAATACTAGGACTTTTTTTCTAAGGTTATTCTTTAACTTTTACTAATTAATTATAAAAATACCAACTTCAATTATTTTCAGGGTTCGTTCATGCCTCCAGGGCTTGGGATTTCCCTTTGTCAATCAACAATTAAGAAATTTCCCCTGCAGAATGGAATTATTTTATGTGATTTAACTTTTTTTCCTGTCTTAGAGCAAACATTTTAAATGTGCTCTTAAAAAATAGAGTAAATATACTCCTTGCTAATGATGCAAGGAGTAAGGCTCAACTCTTTGCCCAGATTTATAGTGTTTCCAACTAAACTCCAGGGTTTATAGCTACTATCATACACAAGGAAATAGTTTTGGTTTATTCTTTGCTCGAAGGCTGAAAGCTTTTCCAAGTGAGGGGCTACCCAGGTACAGCCATGGCAGATAAATTTGAGATGCTGTGAACAGTTTGACAGCTTAACTACCTTCCCTTCTCCTAGCTGTGAGCACTTAAGACATAACTGTGATACTGAACTCAGCCTTTCACATTCCAGTCAGTTTATCAGTGTTCTAAAAAATAAAATTGTGTCTTTTTCGATCATTAATACAGTTCATTACATGAAACTTAGTTTTTCCTAGATGTTATAAATCAGAGTTTGAGAAAGTAATTGACCTAGGATGTAACTGATTAATTTCTCATTTTTTTAAACATTCTAATAAATCAGTATTTTTAAAGAAAGAGAGGGATGTCAAAATAGATGATAAATTATCAGACTGTATGACCTTTTTATGGGAGAGATGATCTTATTTGTATGTGTTAATGTGTATATATTTTTGTTTATGTTGTGATCAAGGATAAGGTAGGTGCTTATTGTCTTGATATAGCTCAAATTGTACTTCACAATTAATGCTTAAAAATAATTTGTCCTTAATTTAACTTTGGAAGGATAATAAATTTTAAAACTGACATACAATAAATAATTTTTGTTTCATTAAGAAATATCAAAATATACACTAAGAGTTCTGACTTGATAAACACAAATATAATGTATTTCTTACATAGTAATCTATGACCATTTCTTACTAAGAATACTGAAAATAAAAACTTTATCATACTTACTTTTTGCTAGTCAGTCATAACTTCAGGTGATTGTTTAGCAACATTGGTACTTAAGGCTAAAATTAATTTGTGCCTTTCTGTTCTCTCTTGCTCATAACTTCACTCTATATGCTGTTTGGTATTGCATAAGTCTTTCTATTATTCATCACCAAAAATTAAAACAATTTCCTCACAAATCACTCTGGCTATTATAATCCTAGGAGATAATTTCTTTTTCTGCCTGTACCTGAAATAAAAAGCAGTTCCAAGAGTTAAAAATTACTAAGAATTTTCTTAGCCTTTGGAGATCTTTATATTCTAACTTCTCAGGGCAAAGAGAGTTTTGCACATTAACAAAGTTGGCATTTGCTTTATTTAGCATATTTATAACATAATGAATAAACAAAAGGGTCCTTAGAGGCCCAGATTCAATAAAATCACTATAGACTCTTTAGTGTCATAATGTTGGCAAAAAGCCTACAACATGCAGCTGTCAGGAGTAGTATCCTCAGAGGAGAGAAGATGAAACAGTTTAGAGATTGGTGCACAGGGAACAAAAATGAGATGATGCACTGCTCTAAATATTTTATGTTTATATTTATATTATCTAAATCATTTTGAAAATCAAAGAGCCCTGCTTTTCTCTTGTGTTTATTTATTTCATAAATAAATATTTCAGAAATTAATCCATAAAATGTATATCATATCCTAATAGATGGTGACTGCAGCCATGAAATTAAAAGATGCTTACTCCTTGGAAGGAAAGTTATGACCAACCTAAACAGCATATTAAAAAGGAGAGACATTACTTTGCCAACAAAGGTCCATCTCATCAAGGCTATGGTTTTTCCAGTAGTCATGTATGGATGTGAGACTTGGACTGTAAAGAAAGCTGAGTGCTGAAGAATCGATGCTTTTGAACTGTGGCATTGGAGGAGACTCTTTAGAGTCCCTTAGACTGCAAGGAGACCCAACCAGTCCATTTTAAAAGAGATCAGTCCTGGGTGTTCTTTGGAAGGAATGATGCTAAATCTGAAACTCCAGTACTTTGGCCACCTCATGAGAAGAGTTTACTCATTGGAAAAGACTCTGATGCTGGGAGGGATTGGGGGCAGGAGGAGAAGGGGACGACAGAGGATGAGATGGCTGGATGGCATCATCTACTCAATGGACATGATTTTGGGTAAACTTCGGGAGTTGGTGATTGACAGGGAGGCCTGCCATGCTGTGGTCCATGGGGTTGCAAAGAGTTCTGTACATCAGTGTCTCTTTTGCTGTCTTGTATACAGGGTTATTGTTACCATCTTTCTAAATTCCATATATATATGTATTAGTATACTGTATTGATGTTTTTCTTTCTGGCTTACTTCACTCTGTATAATAGGCTCCAGTTTCATCCACCTCATTAGAACTGATTCATATGTCATTTATTTTTCATCCATTCCAAGGAGTAAAGAATTTTCAATTGAAAATTAACTTGTCTGTTATATGAATCATTTCACTTTTTTTTTTTGGTTAGAAACTTTTATTTTTTATTTTTTTTAAATTTTAATTGTAGGCTAATTACTTTACAATATCGTATTGGTTTACAATATACCCCACAAGAAACCTACAGATGTGTTCTCCTAAGTTCTGGTGAAGCAAGGCGTGTCATTTCTATGAAGACAGTAAGAAACATCAGCATCACACTATGATAGATAGATAATAAATTACTTATGATTAATAGTCATCTCTATAGAACAGGGGCACGAATCTAGAATCAAACAGAGAAATAACTAGCTCATAATTAGGTACCCTGTTGGATAGTGTGATAAAGGAATTGGCCCTCTGAACTAAGCTGAGAAAATTCTGAAGCTCTCAGTGTTTCACTGTGGCATCCTCACTCAGACCATAGTTCCAGATCCCCAAATTGTCCTCCCTTCCTAGTCACTGATTCTTACCTTCTGTGATCCCAGATGTTAAGTGAATGTTCTGGTAAACCACTTTTGTTCAGGTGTATTTCTGTTTGGTATATTTCAAAAATATTTGTATTTATCATTAGCTCACTATAAGTTGATCACTGATGGCAATATTGTTGGAAATTTGGCACTCTAAGTGTATTATAGGTACATGTTGGTATAAATCTGTATTGATTCATAAGAGTGATATCATAAGAAGGTCACTTTTCTTTGTTTCTACTGTTCTAGTGAGTACCCATGAATTCTTTCAAAACATATTGAGAATCTATGATATGTCTGGTTCTACTGTAGCTACTGAGAAGCAAAAGAATGAGCAGATAACTGACCCATCTATAATGATATATGCAATGAATATTTCCAATGAGTGAAATCCTTTCAAATTTAATATTTCTAAAGCTAAAATCTGTATGCAGGTCAGGAAGCAACGATTAGAACTGGACATGGAACAACAGACTGGTTCCAAATAGGAAAAGTTGTACGTCAAGGCTGTATATTGTCACCCTGCTTATTTAACTTCTATGTAGAGTACATCAAGAGAAATGCTGGGCTGGAAGAAGCACAAGCTGGAATCAAGGTTGCCAGGAGAAATATCAATAATGTCAGATATGGAGATGACACCACCCTTATGGCAGAAAGTGAAAAGAAACTAAAAAGCCTCTTGATGAAGGTGAAAGAGGAGAGTGAAAAAGTTGATTGAAAACTCAACATTCAGAAAATGAATATCATGGCATCCGGTCCCACCACTTCATGGGAAATAGATGGGGAAACAGTGGAAACAGTGTCAGACTTTAATTATTTGGGCTCCAAAATCACTGCAGATGGTGACTGCAGCCATGAAATTAAAAGATGCTTACTCCTTGGAAGAAAAGTTATGACCAACCTAGATAGCATATTGTAAAGCAGAGACAATACTTTGCCAACAAAGGTCCATCTAGTCAAGACTATGGTTTTTCCTGTGGTCATGTATGTATGTGAGTGTTGGACTGTGAAGAAGGCTGAGGGCTGAAGAATTGATGCTTTTGAACTGTGTGGTGTTGGAGAAGACTCTTGAGAGTCCCTTGGACTGCAAGGAGATCCAACCAGTCCATTCTGAAGGAGATCAGCCCTGGGATTTCTTTGGAAGGAATGATGCTAAAGCTGAAACTCCAGTACTTTGGCCACCTCATGCGAAAAGTTGACTCATTGGAGAAGACTCTGATGCTGGGAGGGATTGGGGGTAGGAGGAGAAGGGGACGACAGAGGATTAGATGGCTGGATGGCATCACTGACTAGATGGACGTGAGTCTGAGTAAACTCCGGGAGTTGGTGATGGACAGGGAGGCCTGGCGTGCTGCGATTCATGGGGTCGCAAAGAGTCGGCCATGACTGAGCGACTGTACTGAACTGAACTGAACTGAAAGTGAAAATCTGTTAGAAATACTGCTGGTTTTTTTTTTTTTTTTTAAGATATATCCAGATTAATGTATTGCCGTCTCTGAGTTTTAAATGGATAAGTCTGATAGTTTACAGACACCAAGGGACTAGAATGGTGAATGAAGAAAAAAACTTAAATTACCAAAGAACTTACTCCAATGGAAGGTAATCATGACTTTAATTAGCTGTGTAATCATAATCATCTCCAAGATGAAATTGAAAGTATAAATGGTCTCAAACACATGCACAAATGCCCCTCTCTTGAGGACATACATATTCACAGGCAGTTTTTGAAGTGGATAGTGCTCTCTGAGTTGCCAACTGACTCTCATTAAGGTTCTATTCCATTTAGACCTTCGAATAAAAGTCTTGTGTCTTAAAGTTGAAGTAACAAAATCATTTATTTAAAATACGTGAGAAATATAATTTTATTCGTAGAAGATTTTGAAAATGGTAATTGCTGATGTCTCTCAGCAAGGATAGATTTTTACACAGTAAATAAAATGAATTTTTTATTGTCTCAGACTCTGATGTATGTTCAGGAACCCGCTGTTTGGATAAATAGAGAGTCATTCCTGACTTAAACTGAAACATGACTAATGAATCTAATGTGCACTGAATTTTGGCGAAATACCTGACAGAGGCAGCAGTGGGAATCAGGTCCTTGGAGAAAATAGGATGCTGCCATTTTATTAGACACATTCCAAGAGTAAAATAATAATGTCCTGATGTAAACATATTTCTGGATACTCTTCAACCCATAGACAACAAAGTATTAAGAAAACACAACAAAGTGGCTTTATGTCTATGTTTTCAATGGAAAAATATTTACACAAGTACATTATATATATATATATATGAAAGTTGTATACTTATGGTCAATTTCTAAGCCAAAAACTGTAAATATTTACATGCAAAATATATATTTTTATTATAATTTTTCTGTATTGTACCTCTTATGGATTAATAGTTATTTAATAAAGCTTCTCATATTTAGCTATTATAAAAGTACATATTATGTTCTATGTAAATGTCTTTTATTTCCTTAGTTTATTTTATCAGAAAAGGAATTTCTGAGGCAAAGGCCTTACATTTTAGAATTTTGAAGTGTATTGTCAAATTTGGCTTCCAATTTGTAATATTACTTACATAATACAAAAGTGTCTGGGTCTGTCTTTCACATTGTTGGGATTATGGGTTCTGAAGGAATTCCATCCTTATTTTTTTGCTTGAGTTCTGAATCAACTAGAATGAAGGTAAGTAAATGGAGATGAAAATACCAGTTTTATATAGAGGTATTGAAAACTTAGCTTTGAATATCCCGTAAAAAAATCTTGAGTTATATCTCTAGGTAGGCAGTGCTAGAAATCCACATCTGCCCCACCACCTGGGATAGATCCTTTTGCTAAATGACTTCAAAGAGTATGAAATCTGTCTGTAGACAGTACATGACAGGAAATGGAATAGGATGGATCTAATACAGCATATCCTTGTTCAAATCCACCCATTATGCCAATAGGTAGGAGGCAAGTCAGGGGTTGGCAGAACTAAAAGACTGAGAAAAATGTCCAAATCTTAGAAATAAAGAATGAAAGTGATTGCCTGTCTTTGCAATCTGATTGTAAATAGGTTCATCCAAAAATTATTTAATATACAGTAAAATATGTAGATATTTGACTGTACTATATATTCCAGACTCTGTGAAGTGGCACATTAACTAATGATACCCTAAAGGTTACAATTTTATCATATGATGTTAACCAGTCCAATATATATTAGGTATTTTCAGTTTCTAATATATATTGAGCAGTAGTCTTTTGATTATATATTTATTCCTTGATTTCTCCTCTGGAATAGCAGACTTACCATCTTACTTGTCCTACTATTTAAAATAGAAGAAAATATTTTGCATGTGTTTATTAAATAATTGTATGCCTCATATTTTTTTAATTCTAGGAAAATTATTTCATAATAGAATAAACATTCATTTGGAAAAAATATAATGAGTAGGGACTATGTATTTCTTCCTAATATTTGCCACATTCCTATCCTAGTATCTTCTCTTAATCAGATCCACTTACTCTTAAGCCTTTGGTTAACAACACCTATCATTATATCCCTCAAGTGAGAAAATCAGTTCTTTTTAAAATAGAACAAATTCTATCTTTCCAGTTTTATTTTCCCATTGTCAGTTCTTTTGAATATTTTTCTGGGCTTATGGTAAACATCTTAGAATTTAGTCAAAATCAGGTTACTAAATAAATTACCAAGGTTACTCTAAACCTGTAGTTAAAACTTTATTAGTACTTCCTAATATTTTCCAATACCATGTTTAGATATGTTATCTAATGCAAGTCATCTAAGATCAAGTAAGATCATTACTTTGCCTACAAAGGTCTGTATAGTCAAAGCTATTGTTTTTCCAGTAGTTGTGTATGGATGTGAGAACTGGACAATAAAAAAGGCTGAGTGCCAAAGAATTGATGCCTTTGAACTGTGGTGCTAGAGAAAACTCTGAAGAGTCCCTTGGACTGCAAGATCAAGCCAGTCAATCCTGCTGCTGCTGCTGCTAAGTCGCTTCAGTCGTGTCTGACTCTGTGTGACCCCATAGACGGCAGCCCACCAGGCTCCCCTGTCCCTGGGATTCTCCAGGCAAGAACACTGGAGTGCGTTGCCATTTCCTTCTCCAATGCAGGAAAGTGAAAAGTCAAAGTGAAGTCGCTCAGTCGTGTCCGACTCTTAGCAACCCCATGCACTGCAGCCTACCAGGCTCCTCCATCCATAGGATTTTCCAGGCAAGAGTACTGGAGTGGGGTGCCATTGCCTTCTCCGCCAGTCAATCCTAAAGGAAATCAAACCTGAATATTTATTGGAAGAAGTGATACTGAAGCTTAGGTTCCAGTACTTTGGCCACCTGATGCAAAGAGCTGATTCATTGGAAATGACCTTGATGATGGGAAAGATTGAAGGTAGGAGGAGAAGGGGACAACAGAGTATGAGATGGTTCAACAGCGTCACCAACACAATGGACATGAGTTTGAGCAAACTCCGAGAAATAGTGAAGGACAGGAAAGCCTGACATGCTGCAGTCCATGGTGTTGCAAACAGTTGGACATGACTGACTGACTGACTGAACAACAGCAAAGATCAAATGATGGTATAGATACACTAGTAATAAAAGACCATAACTTAAAGATAAGTCAAATTTTGATGTTTAAAAACTCTAACAGGGTATAGGTTCTTACACTGTATAGGTACAGAGTTCTTAGATTGTAGTCCTAACGTGCTATTTTGTGAAACAAACTTCTCTAGTGTTAAAGTGTTAGTTACTAAGTCATGTATGAGTCTTTGAACCCCATTGACTGTAGCCCACCAGGCTCCTCTGCCCATAGGACTCTCCAGGCAAGAATACTGGATGGGTTGCCATGTCCTCTTCCAGGGGATCTTCTAGGTCCAGGGATTGAATCCTGGTCTGCTGCATTGCAGGCAAATTGTTTTCCATCTGCATTTCTAGGGAAGTTCTAATTTCTCTAATCCTAAATGTGTTAAAAGTATAAAGATGATTACAAATTCTTCCTCCCCAGTTTATAATTTTGTCAGCATCTCTTATTGGAAGATGTGGTTGATATACAATAATGTACATGTTTAATGTATACAATTTGATGAGTTTGTACTTATGCTGCATCAGTGAAACCATCACCACAGTCAAGGTAGAGGACAATCCATCAGAACTTTATTTTCAAGTAAGGATAGTTAATGTTTGTGTAGAATTTGGATTTTTTTTTCCCAAAATCTAAAGCTTAACATTCAAAAAACTAAGATCATGCCATCCTGTCCAAACATTTCATGGCAAATAAATGGGAAAACAGTGGAAACAGTGGCTGAATTTATTTTGGGGGGGCTCCAAAATCACTGCAGATGGAGACTGCAGCCATGAAATTAAAAGATTCTCACTCCTTGGAAGGAATGTTATGACCAACCTAGACAGCATATTGAAAAGCAGAGACATTACTTTGCCAACAAAGGTCCGTCTACTCAAGGCTATGGTTTCTCCAGTAGTCATGTATCGATGTGAGAATTGGACTATAAAGAAAGCTGAGTGCCTAAGAATTGATGCTTTTGAACTGTGGTGTTGGAGAAGACTCTTGAGAGTCCCTTGGACTGCAAGGAGGTCCAACCAGTCCTTCCTAAAGGAGATCAGTTCTGGGTGTTCATTGGACGGACTGATGTTGAAACTGAAACTTCAATACTTTGGCCACCTGATGCAAAGAGCTGACTCATTTGAAAAGATCCTGATGCTGGGAAAGATTGAGGGCAGGAGGAGAAGGGTATGATAGAGGATAAAATGGTTGGATGGCGTCACCAACTCAATGGGCATGATGAGTTTGGGTAAACTCCAGGAGTTGGTAATGGATAGGGAGCCCTGGCGTGCTGCAGTCCATGGGGTTGCAAAGAGTCGGACATGACTGAGTGACTGAACTGAACTGAAAACCTGATGCAGTATCCTCTATATTGGATTCCTTCAGAAATTTAAAAATATGAGTCTAACTTGCCTACTTTTAAAGATTCTGAAGTAATAATAAAGCAGGGAATTTGTTATACCACTCTATTTATTCTTCATTCTAAGCTAAAACAAATTTACTAAAAACCCTCAATCTTTTTAACAGTTATGCCAGAAAATATTAATTTTCAGAAATATTTGTTTTTCTAAAAAAATTCTCTATATATTTAAATCCTGTAAGCTGTTTTCACTGTTTCAGACACTGCATATTCAACCTTCTAATTCCCTCCTTATATTAATATATATTCTTTGTTACTTAAGGCATCTTCAAGAATATGCCTCATTATGTTTCTTAGCTATAAAGAACATTTTATTATTTTTTATTTTAGGTTTGATATACTGGTGATAAATTCACTTTGATTTTTTTCTGGAAAATTCTGTTTTACTTTTTAAAAGTTTGGTATATAACACATTACAATGAGGGCACATCACCAGGTCTTCCTGTTTCCCATAGCACTGATAAGAGTCTCTTGTATACAGTTTTTTTTTTTTAATGTATAAATATGTTATTTGTGATAATATACCTAAGATTTTAATTGCTGATGATGCAGTGTATTTTACAAAGTGCATGTACCAATTACATTCCTGTGGAGAGTGTATAAGAATTCCAGTTTTTCACCATCTCATTTGGACTCTTTGTGGGTACCTACATGTGTGTTTGTAGTCATGTTATTTTCATATACTTACTTCCCAAATATATATTTATTTGGCCAGACCATGCATGAGGCATGCAGGATCTTAGTTCCCTGACTAGGGATTGAACCCTGGGCCCTCAGCAATGAAATCACAGAGTCTTAATCACTGGACCACCAGGGAAGTCCCAAAATATCTATTTATGTGAGGTACATGTTTTAGATATTTTGCTCGTTTTCTTTGCTTTTCAAATCAGTTTTATTTAGATATAAATTATATACAATGAAATGCATCCATTTTAACTGTAAATTTTGAGAAATTTTGAAAAATATAGCCATCCAAGTAATTACCACACCACAAGATATATAATATCTCCCAAATCCCCAAAGCATTCCCTCATAAGTATATAGCTCACTTTGATCTCATTTAATAATTGACCTGCTTTTTGCCCCTACTGGTTTGTTTTTCCCTTTCTGGAGTGTTAAATTTAGGAAACACAGCATGTACTGTTTTGTATCTGATAACTTTCACTCAGCATAATCTTTCTGAAATTTTCTATTTTATTTGTCTTAGCAGTTTATACCTTTGCACAGTTGAGTGTTTTTTTTTTTTTTTTACTATTTTTATTTA